>NC_056735.1:1539152508-1539197508 GCF_019279795.1 Protopterus annectens
CAATTCCCTGGCTATTTCTTCCCACCCGATTTACTTCCCTGGACCCCTGTCTAGTAGGGCAACTGACATGATCCCAGGGGTGAATTTCCTTTCTCTCATCCAATCGTCAAGGTTCCTTTTGAAGAGGGCAAAAGAGGTGCTCTGCTTGACATGTATGGGCAGTCTATTCCAGAGTCTGGGGAGTCTCTGGGTCAGGAACCTATCCCTCCAGCATGTTTTGTTTATTGTGATGACAAGGTTTAGATCCCTGGAGCATGTGGCTCTGAGGGATTGGGATTTCTTTAAGTGTAGCATGTCCAACAGCTCTGGGTTTGACATGGCCTCGTATGTTAAGCAGAGATCGCCTCTGAGTAGACGATATGTGGCAGAGTATAGCTGGAGTTTTTTTAAGGCAGTCAGCTTAGGGCATCTCCTTTAGGCCTGTTATTCTTTTAGTGAGGTGTTTCTGCGGCCCTTCCAGTTGTTGCAGATGTCTTGAGAGGTACATACCAAATGGGGCTTTGTATTCTATAATGGGTCTAATGAGGGATGAGTACAGTGGGACAATGACCTCCTTTTTTCTGGATGAAAAGCCCTTAGTGATGAGGTGTGCCACATAGAATGATTTCCTGACTGTTGTGGTGATGTGGTTATCGAAGGTGAGACCACTGTCCACCTGTGTCCCTAAGTCTCTTATCACACTTTTGGTGTTTAGTGTACTGCCACCTATGTGGTAATTCACAGGTTCATGTTTTTCCCAAAGGGGATAACTATACAATTATTGGCATTGAGCTTGAGTCCATGGCTCTGGCAGCAAGCATCTGTTTCTGTAAGGCCCTTTTGTAGAGTATCCACATCATTTGGAGATTCAATAATGGCTCCCAGTTTGCAGTCATCTGAGAACTTTGTTAGCCAGAGTCCCTTAGTGTTGGTCTGTACTTCAGAGAAGTAGATGCCAAACAAGAGCTGTCCCAGGAATGAACCCTGAGGTACTTCACTTGTCACTTGTCTGGAGCTGGATTTAGAGTCAGCTACTTTTACAGTGTGGGTTCTGTCAGTAAGCCAGTTGGCAAGCCATCGAGTGATGTAGGGATTAATGCCCAACTTAGTAAGTCTAACTATGATTCCAGAGTGGGGGATGGTGTCAAAGGCCTTGGCAAGGTCCAGATAGGCTGTGTGGACCACCTTATCCTCCTCCATGGCTTTGGAGACTGATTCAAAGAAATCAATCAGGTTCAGTAGACAAGATCGTCCCTTCACGAACCCAAACTGAGTGGGGTCCAGTGTTTGAAGGTTGCCAATGTCTTCGTTTATAAGTTCCATGATAATTCATTCCATGGCCTTGCAGATCAGGCTCATCAGACTGATGGAGTGGTAGTTCCTGGGATCCAAGATGGATCCCCCCTTGTGGAGTAGGATAACTGTAGCTGTGCGCCACTCAATGGGCATGAAGGCATAGGTGAGGCTATGATTAAACATGACACTTAGGTGAGGTGCCAGTTCATTTTGTAGTTCATGTAATACACAACTCGGGATGTCATCTGGTCCTATGGATGTTGTATTCTTAGCTTTGGAGAGTGTGATTTTTACCTGTGTAGCTGTTATTACCGGAATTTGGCAATATTCCGGTATTGAGATGGGCCATTTAGGGGGTGAATGGGGGTGAAGGTGGCACTGAATTGGTCTGCCAGGATATTGGCAATATCCTTGGGATCAGTATATTTAATGCCTTTCTGTTGTAGCTCAGAGCAGATCTGAGCATTGCCATTTAGATTCTTGACATAGTTATAGAATGCCTTGTAGTTGTCTTTGGAATCTTTGGCAATTTTATTTTCATAACTAGCTTTGGAGGATTTTATGAGGGATCTCAACTTCTTACTGAGGCTGGTAAGGGAGTTTTTTGCATTCTGGGATTTTCCTCTTTTCTGCAATAGTTTCTTCCTTTTGTTGTAAAGTTTGTTTATGGCAGGGGACCACCAGATTGGCTTCCTTTATTTGGAGGAGAGCATCTTGGTTCTATTTGGGATGGCATGATTCATGCATGAGTGGATGTGCTCGTACAGTGCCTTAGTGTAGGATTCAGCAGTCGAACTTCCATTTCCCATCTGCATGGGTGTCTGGATCATGTGGCCCAGGCAGGTATGATCCTAGCCATAAGTAGCATCCTGGACACTGTGTATTTTTTGCCAGTGCTGGTTTAGTATGTCTACGTGAGGCTGGAGGTATGGTGCAAGTGTTAACCTTCTCCTCATGACTGCCTGTTCCAGTCTTGGGTGGAGAGAGCTTAGCCTCCAATTTAGCTATATAATTGCATTACTCGCATATGTTAATGTTTTGTGGTAGGAGGAGAGGGTTATGCTACTCAACACCAGGAGTTTAAATCTCAAAATGCACACCCTCAAAGCACTCCTCAGTATGGAGAATGTCGACATCTGTGCGGTAACTGAAACCTGGTTCAAGACTCCACAGAACACCCCGCCACTACCAGGCTACAACTTATACCACACATTTCGGCCACAGAACATGGACTGAAACACAAAAGGAGGGGGTGTATGCATATTCATCAAGGATACCTACACCTCCAGTTTAGTGGCGCAACATGATACCTCTGAGATCATCCATGTGCAACTAGCATCGGGCAAATCTGCAATGCAAATTGTGGCCTGCTACAGATCACCCTCCAAGACTCAGAACCACCACTCCACCTTTCTAGAGACACTAGAAAATGTGAAGGTCCTACCGAACACCCTGATATTGAGCAATTTCAATTACCCTACTGTTAACTGGGAAAACTACTCACGTACAAACTCCCAGGTCCAGCTCTTCCTGGAGTTTATCAACTCAAATGCCCTGGATCAGCTGGTAAACTCCCCTACCACAGGTGAAAACATATTGGACCTGGTCATCACCAACATGGGCGACAGGTGTTCTGCACTGGAGGTCAACCCGTCACTGGTTAGATCAGACCATAAACTAATCACTCTGGATTTCCACACCACACCACCACCCCCAACCAAGGAAACCACAATGAAAAACTTTTCTATAGCAAACTTCACTTTACTTAAGACAGAGGCGGTATGTTTTACAGCCCCCATGCTAAAGGATAACAGTGTCCAAGATGCAGGAACCTTTACAAATGCACTCTATGAGCACCTACAAGGATGCATGTATTGTGCCATCCCTAGCAAAACCAATATTCACTCCCCTATGAGAAGGAAACCAGTCTGGTGGACCCCTGCCATAAACAGGCTATACAATAGAAGGAGGAATCTAGTTTAGAAAAAAAGCAAATTCCAAGAAGGAAAGACATCCCTGATCAGTATCAGTAAGAAACAAAGGTCCCTCATAAAACCATCCAAGGCTAACTTCGAAAGAAAAATAGCCAAAGATTCGAAAGATAACCACAAAGCCTTCTTTAGCTATGTCAAGAATCTAAGTGGCAACTCAAAGATATGCTCTGAGCTAGTGCAAAATAGTACAAAATATACTGAACCTACTGATATTGCCAGCATCCTGGCAGATAAATTCAGAGCAAACTTTGCCACCCTCTCACCCCCAAAAGGGCCCACAACAATACTGGAAGATGGTGTCCCAGGCTGCGTCTTGCATGAACTACAGAACAAACTAACCCCCACCTAAACACACTGTTCAACCTCAGCCACTCCACAGGCTATGTGCCCATAGAATGGTGCACAGCAACGGTTATTGCACTCCACAAAGGAGGGGCCACAACTGACCCTGGCAACTGGTCTGCAAGGCTATGGAGCGCATCATCATGCAACTCATTAACAAAGACATTGGGAACCTCCAAACACTTGACTCAACCCAGTTCAGCTTTGTTAAGGGCAGATCATGCCTGCTAAACCTGGTTGACTTCTTCGAGCCACTCACCAAGGCCATAGATGAGGCTACGGTGGTTCACACAGCCTACCTTGACCTCGTCAAGGCTTTTGACACCATTCCACACTCAGGAATTATCAAAAAACTCACCAGCCTGAACATAAACCCCTACAACACGAGATGGGTTGCCAACTGGCTTACAGACAGAACTCACACTGTAAGAATAGCGGGCTCCAGGTCCAACTCTAAGCCAGTCACAAGTGGTGTCCCACAAGGCTCAGTCCTGGGACCCCTACTGTTTGGCATATAATTCTCAGAAGTACAGGCAAACATAGGAGGATTATTTCCAACCAAGTTCGCTGATGACTGCAAACTGGGAGCCATAATTGACTCTCCGGCTGACATGGACATTCTCCAAAAGGGCATTACTAAGATGGACACCTGGTGTCAAAGTCCTGGTCTCAAGCTAAATGCCAAAAAATGCATAGTCATCCCATTTGGGACAAACAAAACACCCATGAATTACCACATAGGTGGCAGCCCCCTTAATACATAAGAGGTAAAAAGAGATCTGGGGACCCAGGTGGATAGTAATCTCTCCTTTGACAATCATATTGTCAAAATAGTTAGGAAATCCTTCTATGTGGCCCATCTAATTACTAAGGGGTTTGCATCTAGAAATAAAGAGGTTATAGTGCTCCTCTACTCATCACTCATCAGACCCATCAGAGAGTACAATGCCCCATTTGGGATGTACCTCACAAAACACTTCCAACAGCTGGAAAGACCACAAAAGTACCTCACCAAAAGGATTACTGGCCTCAAACATATGTCCTATGCAGCCTGACTGGAAAAACTCCATCTGTACTCAGTGGCATATCGCTTACTCAGAGGTGATCTCTGCCTGACTTACAAAGCCATGTCCAACTCAGAATTGATGGACATGCTCCATCTAAAGAAATCCAAGTCACTGCGAGCCACTCGCTCTAGTGAGCTAAACCTCACCACAACAAAAAATAGAACATGCTGGAGGGATAGATTCCTGCCACAGAGACACCCCATGCCTTGGAACAAAATTTCTAACTACATTAGGCAGAGCCCCTCACTAATTCTCTTCAAGAGAAACCTTGCGAGTGGATGAGTAACAGAAAATACACCCCTGGGATCACTTCATTGGCTGTTCTTGACAGAGGCTCAGTTAATTAATCAATGGGGCATCAAAAGCTGACACACTCTGGCTAGGCTTATAAATGCCCTCAGGCAGATAGCCTAGTACTTACCTATGAACCTATAAATCTATGATTGAAAAGTAACAGTAAGATTTATTTAGTAAATACAGAAACTATTCAGGAAAAAAATCTATATGGATATTTAATAAATGAAGAGATAGTGGACATCCTTGAAGTGAACAAAGTGTTGTAGCTATTGGGATATTCACACAACCATTTCTACAAAGCCATTTACTTCAGTTATCATATGCTACTTTGATATCACTAATAAAGTATTTTGGAAAACTGAATTTGACCATGGAAATATGATTTATGTAGCTGGGGAGTCTGTTCCAGAGCAGTGGCATCCACTAGTAGTACAGAGGGCAGTTTTGGGGTGTGTTTCCTGCTTCCCTTTCATAGATGCAAGTTGTGCATGAATATGGACAGGAATGAACTTTGCTTTATGTGGATGGCTGTTCTTTTTCAGGGCAGTGGTATCCTCTGCTAGGTATACCTGTACCTCCAAACTGTTCTGCTGATTTTGCAGAAGAGGTTTGGAAACCTAAACCAAGTATTTCTGATGCCATTTCACTTGCTGATGTGCAGTAAATCCATCAGTACTGGGTCAGAGAATGCCTTGATGCCAGACACGGGTCACGTCTTAGCAGTCTGAATTATACTAAGTATAGGAACAGGGCTTTACTTTGGTCCATGTAGTGCATATTGTTTAGACCTTGTATCCTTTTAGCAAGGTAACCCTGTGGGCATTCCAGTTGTTGCATGTGTATGGAAAGATACATGCCAAAGGTGGCATTATACTCAATGACTGTTCTAATGAGGGCTGAATAAAGGGGACAATACATCGCTAGATCTAGGCATAATCCCTTTGTTTATAAGCTTTCAAAGATAGAAGGACATTGTTATGACAAACAACACATGTTGGTCAAAAATTAGGTTGCTGTCCACATACGTTCTCAAATCCTGAACAAGTGAGTCAATTCTTAAGAGTATAGTGTCAATGTGGTAGTTTCCCAGAGTAGGTGAGTTCCCAAATGATACAGTAATGCATTTTTTGACATTTAGTTTCAGTCCATGATTTTGGCACCAGTTATTTATTTTGGACAAACCATCCAGCAGAATGACTAACTCATTTGGGGATTCAGTGACTGCCCCTAGCTTGCAGCCATCTGCACACTTTACTTCAGAAAATTATATGCTAGACAGGAGGGTTCCCAGCACAGAACTCTAGGGGGGAGACCATTGCTGACTGATCGCTTTGTGGAGGTAGCTTCCCATATTTTGATTTCCTGTGTCTTATCTGTAAGCCATATGCAATTCAGTGGTTTTATTTACCAGTTTATTTGACTGGTTTACTATGCCTGAGTGCAGAATTGAGTCATGACTTTGGCTAGGTTGAGGTATGTGGTGTATACTACTTTGCCTTTATCCATTATTTTAAGATGCATCCAGGGATACTGTCATTACCCATCATAGGTCCATACTAAGCTAACTGCCCTTATGAGCCATTTTAAGCCTAGCCAATTATCCCTTGTGAGGCTTGAACCCTGCACCTTGTGTTTGCAAGGCAAACACCTTAAACATTAGGCCACCCTCCCAACCTCATTGCAGCATTTATAGCTTTTGATAGCACTCTTTGGACTTAGTCTTGTGTGATACGTGCAACCTAGTCAGTTTCAAGTATATCTTGAAGGACAGACAGAATACAGAGAGGGATTAAATTAGAATTAAATGTATTGGCCAGTAGGTTTACTATATCTTTAGTCTCAGTGTAAGTAACATCATTCATAATCAGCTCAACCCAGTGCAGCATTGTGCTTTTCATATATAATTTCTTAGATTTCATAGATCCTGTCATTGTGCAATCTTTTTTTTAAACACCTATATTAAATTATCACTCTAGACATAGGCAAACATACATTAATACACAATAAATCAAGCCATATTAACATTTTTCTTCCATTTACACATGTTATACATCACATATTTCCTTTTCTTATAAGTACTGATAAACTTGGTTTCCTTGGACAAACTGCAGATTATAAATAAGAAGTTCAGATCTAGCAGAGATAAGAAAAATCTATTTATTTAACATTTGTTTACTGGAAAAGTCTGACTTGGAACAGGCTAATTTTCAGTGGAGGTCCAGGGAGAAACACTCCAGACACATGTCTTTGTAACGTGGGAGGAAGCCCACATGAACTGAGGCAGGATATGCAGACTCTGCACAGAGTGCACCCTAACTGAGAATCAAACCAGAGAACTTCTTGCTATGAGGTAACAACTCAAATCACTGTATCACTGCACTGTCCTAAACTGTCCTGCATAACTGCCAATTTGTAAGAAGACATAAATGCTAATAAGGGCAAAATAAACACAAAGCCGTGAAATTGTCATCAAGACATCATCATTAGATTACTTTTGCATTCTTCCTACTTGTGACCTGTAAAATTTCAATGTAACAATTCAAGAAGTAAATTGTAAATCTGAATGCCATAAAATATTAGCATTTTTGCAACATAGCCTTAGCCACTGATAGCATCATGAAGAAAAATAGATTACCTGTTAAGCATACAACATAACAGGTGCTCAGCAGTGCATACCAAAATGAAAAGGTTAATAAACTCAGCTATATAACAATGTACATTGCTTTTAGGTGCAATTAATAATGGTCAGGTTAAATTATGTCCTGCTGAAATACAGCTGAGATACATTTACATATGATAGGCTTTGTTACTTTTGGGTATATGTACTATTGACTAATTTAGATTCCAATGTTGGTATCAAAACCATTAAGCACTTGCCAGTTTCTTTCATTTAAATTTTTGCTGCTGAATATTAAATAATTATTATCTCTTAATTTCTGTGAGCAATTATTGATAAATAGATATTATGATAGGGTGCTCTAGTCTAAACCTTTGTATAGATGTAGCTACACTTCGACATTTCAATACAGACAGATATTTATGTCATTAACTTACTGTCTCTAGGTGTAACAGTTTGTCATCTACAGCAGATATTTTGTGGCCGCCTGCTGATAACTCTTATTCTTTACTTTAATTTTTGAATTCCAAGATAGATGTTCTAATTTTTGATTTGCCCTTTCTTTAATTTATGACAGATGAATTAATAAATGAGAGTTTTTATGACACATTTTGAGTTGACGATTTTGCATTGAGGTTGCAATGCAGATTGTATATTTTTATGACAAAATTCTGGTCAGATTTTGAGTAAATATGAATAACGCTTTCTTCCTTGGGGCCAGCTTTACATCTTTTGTTTGAAGTTTCACTCTTTGGGTTATAACAGCTAAAAATTTGGAACTAGAAGTATCTGATTCCATGGAATCATTTCTTGGTGCATTATAGATTGAATCTCATGAATTCAGGCAATACATATATCAGTTGAAAGCAGAAAAAATAGATGATGCTAGACTGTTTCTGCATTTATCAGTTACATGGTTTGGATATCCATTTTAGTTTTACAGTTTCTTCTAGCAGCGAGAAAAATGGTGAGGTAGGCTGGCTTTGAAAGTCTTGATGGAAGAGATGCCTTGATAATAAAATAAATTATGGCGGTATGCTGTAGCAGGGTGGCAGTAGCTTATTCTTCCTTGGTTATGTTGATCTCCCAGCAGTATCTCTGCTGGAATATTAGTAGCTAATTAGTGTTCAAATTTCAAATTGGTTATTGTTATTGTTTTGCAAGTTGTTGTGCCATGTGATAAGCTACTCCAAAATCAGAAAGTGTTCTATATGCTGCAAGCATGTAGCTCATAAACCAAATGAGGAATTGTTCCAAACAACAGTATTTTCATTGTAGTTATACAACTGCAATTCAGTCTGCTCTAAATTCCAAGGGAGCAAATGGCATGCAAATAAAAATTGCCTCATGTACACAGACAACCCACTCCTTCTCCCACAAAACACAAATACATGTGAGAGATGCAACTATATAGCCAAACTGGAGGCTGAGCTCTCTCAACTCAGGACTGGCAAGACCAGACAGGAGGAGAAGGAAACCACGCACACCACAAACCCAGTTTCACATAGAACTATCACAACTGCAAAACAAACACATAAACACACAAAGACATACTTGGAGGCACTGATCAAAAATCTACCAAAACTACAGAGGCCTCCAAAGCAGACACCCAAGCAACTGCCACCTCAAGACAGAAGACATGCAACACATAGTTCTCAAAGTCAGTGTGCTAAACAGTCACAGCCCTTAAGGCCAAACACAATGCTAGACACACTTGTTATAGGTGACTCCATAGTCAGACACACTGACGTCCCACTCACCAGACTGAACAAGGAAAAGATCACAGTAAGCTGCCTGTCAGGCTAGAATCCACCACATAACACAAGCACTCAGGTCACTCCACAGCAAGTACAAGTATGACTCAGTCATTGTCCATGCCGGTGTGAACGACCTGAGACGTACCTCCCTGGACTACATGAAAAGAGACATAGAGGAGCTCTCAGATTATGTAGCCCAGGCCGGTATGACCCTGACCCTGAGCAGTATCCTACCCTCACCAAGAATGATGCCACAATACAGAGACAAAATGATCAGCTTTAATAATTGGCTTAATTACTGGTGTCATTCTAAGGGGATCCAATGTCTGTCTGCCTGGGATGACATGCTTGACAAGCCACGCTGCTTCGCAAGGGACGGCTTGCACCTGTCACCCCTGGCTTCCGGATATTGGCAAAGGCAAAGGCTCTTGCCACCCCCATAGTGCCTTTTTTAGGCAAGGCTCAAATGATAAAACTACCACCATAGAAAACAAAAATGGAGAAAAACTAAGGGTAATACTGCTCAATGCCAGAAGTCTAAACCTCAAGATGCACGCCCTCGAAGCCCTCCTCAGTATGGAGAACATCGATGTCTGTGCTGTGACTGAAACCTGGTTCAAGGCTCCTGAGAGCACCCCAGCACTATCAGGTTATACCTCATATCATGTGTTCCGGCCCCAAAATCTGGACCGAACCACAAAAGGAGGGGGAGTATCCATATTCATAAAGGATACCCACACCTCTAGGTTAGTGGCAACGCATGAAGCATCGGAGACCATCCAGGTGCAATTAACCATAGATAAAACTGCCCTACAGTTTGTAGCATGCTACAGACCACCCTCTCAAACTCAGGAAACCCACACAGCCTTCCTGAAGACACTGGAGAGTAAGAATGTCTCTCCAAACACCATCATATTGGGTGACTTCAACTACCCAAACATAGACTGGGAACATTACTCAAGCCCCAACACCCTAGCCCAAAGGTTCCTGGAGTTCATAAACTCAAATGCTATGGAACAACTAGTCACCATTCCCACAAGAGGAGAAAATATACTAGACCTGATCATCACAAACATGGGGACAAAATGCTCCACACCGGAAGTATATCCCTCATTGGTGAGATCAGACCATAAATTAATCTCACTGGAGATCCACATCCCGCCCCCAACCCCAGCAAAAAAGACCACAATGAAGAACTTCTCAAAAGCAAACTTCACACATCTTAAGACTGGAGTGGTATCCTTCAAGGCCCCCGAGCCAGTGGAAACCACAACCCACGCTGCTGAAACCCTTACAAATGCCTTCTACGAGCACCTCCAGGAATGTATGGATCAAGCAATCCCGACCCTTTCCACCAAAGGCAGGCGCCTGGTCTGGTGGACCCCAGCCATAAACAAACTCTACAACAAGAGGAGAAAGCTACTACATGACAGAGCAAAATCCCTAAAAGGCAAGGCATCTCTGATCACTACTAGCAAAAAACTGCGATCACTCATAAAATCATCCAAGGCCAACTTTGAGAGAAAAATCGCTAATGACACAAAAGACAATCATAAGGCCTTCTTTAGCTATGTTAGAAACCTGGGTGGAAACTCCCAGATATGCTCAGAATTAGTCCAAAATGATACAAAAATCACTGAACCCACAGACATTGCCAACATACTGGCAGACAGGTTCAGTGCAAATTTCTCCCCCCCCTCCCCCCCCCAACGAGAAATATCTATCCCACCAGAGTCTAGCCTCCCAAACATCTCAGATGCCCAGGTGAGAGCTGCTCTCTCTAAAGCAAAAAACACAGCATCAGTGGGACCGGACGGTGTCCCCGGCTGTGTGCTACACGAACTCAATGAGGAACTAAACCCACACATAAGGCTGCTGTTTAATCTTAGCCTTACTACAGGATACGTACCCAAAGAATGGCGTATGGCAACTGTGGTCCCACTCCACAAAGGCGGTGCTTCTACAGACCCTGGAAATTACCGCCCCATAAGCTTGACGAGCCTTGTCTGCAAAGCTATGGAGAGGATCATAATGGAACTCATAAATAAAGACATTGGGGACCTACAGACACTGGATCCTACCCAATTTGGCTTTGTCAAGGGCAGATCCTGCCTCTTGAAATTGGTCGACTTTTTCGAAACAGTCACTAAGGCCATTGATGAGGGTAAGGCAGTTCACACAGCTTACCTTGACCTAGCAAAAGCGTTCGACACAATACCCCACTCGGGCATCATAGAAAAGCTCACCAGCTTAGATGTAAACCCATATGTCACAAGATGGGTTGCAAACTGGCTCAAGGACAGAACCCACAGGGTTAGAGTTGCTGGTGCCATGTCAGACTCTAAGCCGGTCATGAGCGGTGTCCCACAGGGCTCAGTCCTGGGCCCCCTCTTGTTCGGCATTTATTTTTCTGAAGTGCAGGCAAACAAAGGGGGATTGTGGCTGACAAAATTTGCAGATGACTGCAAACTGGGCACCATAATTGACACTCCATCAGACACAGACATCCTCCAGAGAGGTCTCATATAAATGGATAACTGGTGCCAGAGCCATGGCCTTAAGCTAAATGCCAAAAAATGTATAGTCATACCCTTTGGGAAAAACAAGGTAACCCCTAATTACCACATAGGTGGTAATCCATTAAACACAGAAGACGTTATCAGGGACCTGGGGACCCAAGTTGACAGTAACCTCTCTTTGACACTCACATTGCCAAAGTGGTTAGGAAGACCTTCTACATTGCCCACCTGATCATGAAGGGATTCACATCCAGATCAGGAGAGGTCATTGTACCCCTGTACTCTTCACTTATCAGACTAATGATTGAGTACAACGCCCCATTCGGAATGTACCTTACCCGACACCTGCAGCAGTTGGAAAGACCCCAAAAGTTCCTCACCAAAAGGATAAAGGGGCTCAAACATATGTCATACGCTGCCCGACTGAAGAAACTCCAGCTCTATTCAGTCGCATACCGTCTGCTCAGAGGTGATCTGTGCCTGACATACAAGGCCATGTCCAACCCGGAATTAATGGACATGCTCCACCTCAAAAAATCCAAATCCACCAGAGCCACGAGAGCAAGAGACTTAAACCTCAACACGGATATAAATAGGACATGCTGGAGGGACAGATTCATCACCCAGAGACTCCCTACACTATGGAACAGAATCCCAGTCCATGTGAGGCAGAGCCCCTCACTGACTCTGTTCAAGAGAAATCTTGACGAGTGAATGGGAGATCGTAGGTTTACCCCGGGAATCATCTCTGTGTCACTGCTGGACAGAGGCACAGCAAACTAATGGGTATAGTATTCTCATCCTAAGGGGTGGTGAAAGCCACACACACTCTGGCTAGCCTTATAAATGCCCTAGGGCAGATAGCCTAGTATGAACCTATGAACCTATTTAAATTTTTTATGATACAGAGAATTGTTTTTCCCCTTGCAGGCAGTACAGCATTCTAAGCCATGCATGTTCTGCAATGCTGGCATGCATCTCCAATTGGAATGTCCAGCTGGAATGTGCATATATGTGACTGCTAAGGTCAATGCTGTCTTTAGGCATGCATAAACAGTGCAAGCTTAACAAAGACAGTTTAGTGACATCAGTGACAGACGTAATGCACTACTGACTGACACACAGTCATTGATAGTAGTTTAGCAGAATCCCTCTTTTCCCTAAGAAATTGTGACTTCTCAGATAGTGCCATCACATTTGATCACAGTGTCAGAGGGTGCAAGAAATTAGTGCTTCCAGCAGTAATGCATTAAGTGCATATACTAATATGCATAGAGCAACTTGGGGGTATATGTACTGTAAAAATATATTACGTGCCTGTTTTAAATATCAGCTGAGCATATTCCCAGAAGCTACATATATAAGATAATGTGCAAATCAGCATGCAGTCTAGATGATATGCAGAAGGCTAGATAAGAGCATGCATTCAGCAAGGAGCATGATCAACAATGCTACATTCTTTCCAGTGGAACATCTGATATACTAGTCTGCAGATCTGTGTCTGAGCAAGCAACAGCAATAGAGGGCACACCTCAGCTGCACTTTTCTCAAGGTCAACTCAGATCACACACTCTCTCATGGATAAGTGCTCTCCTAGTGTGAATATGAATGATGCTTTATGCACTGCATAGATCCTACATTATTATGTAATGTATATGCTAAAGAAATTTCTTGACTTATTGCATATTTCTCAGTATCAATTTATATACTTCTTAGGGTCCAGTGATGTTACTACACTGCAGGTACTTCTGGCTAGTGTAGGGAATACAATGGTTGAATCAAAATATGTATAAAGATATGTATCCAGCATGTCTAAAAAGCCTTTATGAGTCAATGAGATAGCTTTTACAAATGATGCAATCAGAAATGCAGTTTGTATGGAATGTGTAAAGATAGAAAGATAGACAGATAGATAATATTGAGTGCATAAATCTGGATGCATACACACACACACACACACACACACACACACACACACACACACACACACACACACACACACACACACACACACACACACACACTAACACACAAACATCTATCTATCTATCTATCTATCTATCTATCTATCTATCTCTCTCTCTCTATCTATCAATCTATCTGTCTAGCTCTCTTCTGAAAACTCAAAATGAAAAAAATATATATATATCCATGTTTTTGAGGATGGAAAGCCCCCTGCACCCCGCAGACCCTCTGTAAGTTATATATACCAACTTTGAGTTTATACTACAGTGGAAAAAGTAAATTTCCCTTTGGAGCAGTTCTATGTAGATTGTCGTACAGTGAGGATTGGGGAATTTACCGTTTTTTCTACTGTAGTGCAATCTTAGTTGGTATATATTATTTGCACAGGGTATGGAGGGCACAGCCCCTATATGGGGGGTGAAGAGAGGATTGACTCACTGAAAAAATATAGATTTGATTTTTCTGTTATTTTGAGTTTTTGGAAAATCAATTATATGGTCTCAACCACATGAATTTTAAGTTTCCAAGTACTCAATGAAGTCATATAAACCTATATATATAAATATATATATATATATATATATATATATATATATATATATATATATATATATATATATATATATATATATACACACACACACACACACACACACACACACACACACACACACACACACACACACACACACGCACACACACACACATACAGATGTTTAAACACACACACACACACACACACACACGCACACACACACATACAGATGTTTAAACACACACACACACACACACACACACACACACACACACACACACACACACACACACACACACATAACTACATAAACATACTCAATGTGTAGCACGACAGTATGACGCATATCAGAATCCTCCATGGTGTCTTCTCTGGTGTACACAGCAATATATGCTGTGAGCCATCAAAGCATGTGGTCCACCTCTTTAGAATGCCAAATATAGAATTTCATCTGCAATTCTTAGTCTTTAAACCTGGTTATACCTCTTTACAACATACCAATGTTATCAATGATGATGCCTATTTGTTTGTAGATCTGGCCAGTGACACTTATGTGTCATACCTGCATATATGTTAAGATTTAGAACCAGGCACACAGATAAACTAACGTGGTATGTGAGCACATATTTGGAATTCCAAAAGGACAGTTTATGTGTCTGGATTGCTCAACTGTGTACTACAGTATGTACCAGAGATGGCAGCATGAATCTCCTGACATTCGATATATTATAAAACATGTGACTGCGACAGAGATTGTCATCTAGCCTGCACATCATAGAAAGAGGGGCTAACTTTGGCATATAACAGTATGCTGACTGACAGAATGCAGAGGAAACATCACTGTCAGCATTTCTTACATAGCATAGCTATACTGTGGCATTTCACCAGCATCTGATAAGTATGTAAGCTGTGCAACAGGTGGCTATGTGCATGTAATATGTATAATACTAATGTGACCTAATGTCCCTCAAAGTGCAGAACATGATATTCTGTACAAACCTGCATTACTTCATGAAAAAGTTGTGATACAGTATAAGTACAACACCATGTTATGGTGAACGAAATAAGGGTCAGCAAAGCATTTTATATGACAATGTTAGCAACTGGTAAGCCACAGGTACACAGCTCAGTCACACCAGCTATGTAGAACCAAAAAGATTCAGCATGACATTCATACCAACCAGAAACAAATTTCAAAGGGCAGTCTGTCTGTCACTACCATGGTCATGCAGTGTAGAAACACAAGCATGTGACAGTGCAAGGACATACCCTTAAACATGTGATTCACAAACATATAAAGAACCTCAAAGAATGCACTTGCAAAGCCAGACATCTGCACAGAAGAAAGGTAGAATCTGCTGCAAGGGCTATATATACAGTGTGAGCTTATAGGAAATGTATTTGCTCAGAGCAATATTAGTGGCACATAGTACTGCCACATTTGTATGGGATGGCATGACCAAGGGTGACAACAGCATTTTCTATGAGCTGAACAATGGTATTCTAAATGGAATTTGCTGACCACTTTAGTACCCATGTGAACCATGTGTTTTCCATTTTGTGTTCATCTTGCCTTCATCCTGCAGATGTGTGACATTTAGTGAAAATACATTGTACCTGTGCTGCAACCTTTCTGCAAGCATCATGTATCAGATAGAGATTCCTTTCCAAGATAACCAGAAGCCCTCCTAGGCAATAACGGTAGTGGGTAGATGACCTGGCACAGTAGTTTGTTGTAGGCAACTATAGCTAGCTCATTCACAAGGGTTCATACATTATCTTACCACTGCTTATTCTGTGCTGTGTGTCGTAATGTTTCCTTTTCATATTGTACCTTTGCAAGAAGATCGCAGCTATTTTTTATTTTTTTTTTTTGTAAAGGATTGGATAGTCTTCAGTTCATCATTTTGTGGATTTTTACTCCATGGGCAAAAAAAACCTAT
Organism: Protopterus annectens; assembly: GCF_019279795.1. Classification (NCBI taxonomy): domain Eukaryota; kingdom Metazoa; phylum Chordata; order Ceratodontiformes; family Protopteridae; genus Protopterus; species Protopterus annectens. The sequence continues at coordinate 1,539,168,820 of NC_056735.1, forward strand.
GCAAAAAGGGTTTAAACTGTATTTATATTTTCCTCCATCTTGTGCACAACCATGACTTTGTAAAAATGTACATTTCTATAGTGGTTGTTTACGGTATGTTGTCATGCTTGAATTTTCCTTTTTTGTGTTTGTTATTGTGTTTGTTAAAATAAAAACAAAAATCTTTTAACTAAGAATGAAATTCCAGAAGCTGCTGAGCTGGTAACCTTCATGGGTCTTTCAGGCATATTCAGATAAGGGAGTAAGCTTTAAGTTTTGTGATTTGTTCCTTGTTTTTCCATCTTCCAAATTATTCTCCATTCATCTCGCGTGGATCCTCCCACCATTATTTTATCTGGCTTTTAAATAACTGATCTTTTAAATAACTGATCTTTTTAACGTTACTTAACTGAATAAAATACTTGAAACTTCAACAAGACACCTGTATTTCCCCCACAGGAAGGGCATAAAAGAAAGAGCCTAGATTTGGTAACTAAAGTGATTTTATCTAGACTAATTCTTTACACTCTGTTTCTTGTTATTCCTTTCAGGTTTGGGTTACAGGTGGGATAGCAGACTCAAATTGGGCTTTCTGGATTATTTTTGTTTTCCAGGTTCAAAACTGAGTTAATTCGTTTTCAGTTCAATCGCTTATTACTTGCTGAAGACAAGTTCAAATTTGCACTTTAGCCCAACCCTATTCTGACACTCAGGGTCCAAAAGCCTGAGAAACTATTCCTGAATAGGGTGGTCTCATCACATAAAATAATGTTTATTCAGCAAACTGCATTCATTGGTCTTTAACCATGTTGCAACATTCAGATATTACTTATCGGCATACTAAACTCTTTCATTGTTCTTGCAGTGTCTTTGCTCACAGTGAAAGTTACCCATAACACAAGGCACTCCTTTAAACTGTTGCTCAGATCTGTGGTTTTCTAGCATTTCTAGCTTTGCCTTAAATGCTGAATTTGCATTAATTTTACTAAAGCTGTAATTCTCTGTGATTTCCCTTATTAAGCAAGGGGTAAAATATAGTTCGTGCCCATCAGCTTTTCTTCCTTATAGTGTTGCAATAAACAACAAAACACCTTCAGTTTCTATGATTGTTTTGCTGTTGATGTTTTTTATTCGATTTTATTTATGCTTTGATACTGCTGTGGTGGTCCTGCGGTAGTGTTGTCATCTCACAGTAAGACGTTGTCCTGTTCGATTTTTAGCTAGAGCGTCTTCTGTCTGGAGACATGCATGAATGGGTGTACCTTCATTGAAGGTTGTGCATCAGAGCTGACAACTCACCGTGTAAAAATCTACTGCCAATCATTAGCGGACCGGAGTACCGCTGTGGAGACCCTTAACCGGGAAAAGCTGAAAGACACAACAACAACATTTATGCTTTGATAGTCAGATTGCACAATTTGATTTTAGGTTCATTTTTAATTTGACTATTTGCAGAAAACCAATAGATACAATTGTAGAAATAATCAAAAGCAAGTTTTATGTCAAAAATCAATGCTATTTAAAATAAACAGATATATAAAATATCATATTGTTAAACTTAGTTATTTAAAACATTTTGAAAAATAACATAAGTGAAACCATAGCAACCAATGACGTATTTCAGTCAATGCAGAGATTTTAACATCTTTATTTACAAATACAGATGCACATTTTAACATTCTTCTACACATTTCAATAGATGCCCCCCCCCCCCCACACACACACACACACACATACACACAAACAAATGCACACATTGTGCAACAACTTTAGCTGCCCAAAAGTTATTTGTTGTCTGGGTGAAAAACACTTTTGAAATAGAAGGTGCATTATAACCTGGACAGCTTCAAAACTGCACTCCTTTTTTTAATACATCCTGTTTAAAGGTTCCAAATTCACAACATTTATACATATGGTGACTTTTCTCTTTCTCAGCGCTAAGTTAATTTTATCTGTACAAGGCATGCACAATATGTTTTATGTAGTTTAATGAAGATTATTCTGAGAAAATGACACAGATCAGCAGGACTTTACTAATTTTGAATGATGTAGCATGCACACTGCTGACTCTTTTGTAGTTCTTCTGTATTTCTTCCACAAAGACATTAATACTTTTTACCCTATAAACACAGCCCTCCTTTCAACCTATTTATCTTGCAATACTGAGGAAGTCAAACTGCATTTGTATTGCCTCCTGTTCTGCAAGGCCAACTACTAAGACTTTTTTTTGTAAAATAAACCAGACAGATGAAGTATGATCAGTCAATTGTTTGGTTTTATTTAAGAATAATACTCTCTGTAATCAAAGCATTATTCAGACATGGCAAAAATATGTGTGTCATTAATACTGAAATGACAAAACTTTGTGGTATTTGATTCATAATGCCCCCCTATAAGAATATCATATGTACTGGAACAATGCAGAAAGCAGAACTAATCCACAGGGCATCAGTTCCAAAATAAATCAACTGCTTTATGAAATTTTTCTCTAGTTGCTATGGACTCGGTCATGTTTGTTAAGAAACAGTAACAGTTGTGCATGCATTGTCTTAGCCGTCACCTTACTACGTTGGCCAACTACTACAATATAGCCCATTATGACACATACCAGTCGAAATATTAAAAATTGACACTGTACCTTGTTTCTACCAAAGAAAATATTATGTTTCATAATTTATATTAGTTAAAAGTTTTAATTCATGTCTGTGAATACCATATAGTAAGACAGGTGGCCAATAAATTCAACCTTTAACATGGCATAAAAAAACCTTTTCTGAAAATAACAGTTGGTATACTGGATAATTTTCTGGAATGTCTCTACAGTAATAATCTTGAACCTTAAATAAGGACAGACAGCTTCAGATTTAGTGTAGATAAATGCTCTTTTTAAGAAGCATATATAACTTTTGAAAACGGAGCAAGAACAATTCAGTAACATTTTCTGGAAGGAATGTGTTAAGACTCACCCTGTAGTGTATGTCATGTAATGAAAATACTTTCAAAACATTTATCTACTTATCCATCTGTATTTCTACCCATCAGTAGTTGCCTAGATTTATCTATCTGTTTATGATATGTCTATGATATGACTGTCTATCTCCTGTATGTCTCTCTATCTGTCATATGACTGTCTATCTATCTCTCTATCTATCTATCTATCTATCTATCTATCTATCTATCTATCTATCTGTCTGTCTATCTATCTATCTACATATCTATCTATCTCCTTATAGAGGTAAAAGCATATATTTTCTGTACATATCAGTGGATTTTATCAGTCTAGCAGTCTCACTTGATGTGAACTCCATGGGATCTCAGGTAAGCTCACAAGTTTACATCTGTTCTGTATACATTTGAGATGAGGATAAAGCATGAGCCAAAAATGCTTGCATGTGTCTTCAGGGGCAGTATCATGTTACTTCTTGCTGTAATTCATAAGTTTGATGCACATCTTAGTTTGCTGTACCATAACACGTTTATCTAGCCTCGTAGTTTAATGCAGAGGTTTAAGACTGAGTACTCTGAGCTTAACTGCCCTCAGCAATCCTGGGTTTGACTCGCACAGCCTATATTGGTCTACCGTATGATTCTAAGGAAGTTCATCAGATATTACTCCTTAAGAGGGACTATGGGTCCCATGGCATTAGCCAATTAACAAAGAAATGAATGCTTATGTAACAACAAGAGGTTTTACATATCAACACAAAAATACATTAAATATAAATGTTTTAACTACAGCAAATTTTAAATCTCTGCTATGGCAGAGTATACTTATGTCCATAATTTATAGACAATCTTTAGTGTAAATATAATAGCTGCATATGCTGGTGCAGCTAATACGTATGTATATATTCATTAAAGAATTGTCATACATAATAAATGTTTATTACAAATCTAACTATACTTTTTGATGAGAATCAGACCAACAGCCACATCAGGACATAACTTATAGTTTACTTTTGTCAATAATGAAAGATTGAGGACAGGTCTTTGATCTTCTCAATACAGTTGTCATTGTGGCCCAAAACAAACAGCTCTGCATGGCAAGCACAAAGTAAAAGAGTCTGCTGTGATTTCCTAAACAGAGTGTAGTAAGTACATGAGCGCAGTGATCAAAGGAAAGGCAAGACAACTGTGAAGATATGTGAAGGATGCCAGCCTAGCTAGATAGAAGTTTGTAGATAATTCTGTCATTTGTGAATATTAATATAAGCTACAGACTTGTTCTATTAAATGTGAGAAAATGGTGTTAAATGTTAAATGTCAAAAATGTAACAACAGTGCACTCTGCTGGAAGAAAGCTGATAAGTCAAGCATTGTATAGCTGTTTGATCTCAAACTCTGAGCCATGATGTCTGGACCAGCAGATTCTTTCTATTGTTTGAGACCAGAGTTAATTGATAGATTTTACATATATAATGACTTTAATTGCTGTGGTTTTCTGACCAGGTGTAACATCAAAGCTATGTTAAACTCTGAGTTTCTGTTAGCCTGGGAACCGAGAAAAATGTAATCTAAAATGAGTCAGCAGTGATGTATTATCAATTTAAAAGACTGTCTCAGAGAGAGAGAGAGAGAGAGAGAGAGAGAGAGCACTTTAGATTTTGTATAAAGCTGACAACTCACCAGTACTCTGCTTTTGCTCTATATGTACGTTTATTTAGAACTGTGATTGCACTTAGATAGGAAAATAGAAAGTTTAGTCTAGCTGTTTTCTATATTTACATCAGAACTCTGCTACAGTATTATTTTAAGCATTTTTCTGTGATGTCTGAACTCTTGACTAGCTCTGTATAGTAAGAGGTATTACCCTGGATTTACTATTCCTCCGTGCAGGACTAGCTTAGTCCTGCACAGAGGCAGTCATTTATTAGCAGGATGGCAGTGCGCCATGCATAGTAATGATATGCGCTGCCTGAGCTCCTAATCTTACATGGAGTGTGTAAGAGTGCAGGGGGTGTGTCTGAGAGCAGAGCTCACAGAATATACACATCCCCGCAATGAAGAACAGCAGAAAGGAGTAAGAAATGAGTGACACCACTCATAGGTGTCCGCATATCCCCACCAACAGTCCTCCTCATATACAACAGCAAATGTATACAGAAATAAAATGAACAAACCCATGTTTTTTTTTTTAAATCTGATTAAAGCTAACCGTAGGTGCGCGGGTGTGCCCATTGATTACCTACAGTTAATGCATCTTAAATGGCTGAAGAGGATAACAAGGAAGATAGATGCAAATGAAACAGCATAGCAATAGTGTAATGGGCAGTGCATTCGCCTTACGAGCATGCATTCCCGGTTTGAGTCCCACTGCAGCACATACCATTTTTCATGGCAACGCATGTTATGACTAATATTTTTGTTGCATAACCCACTAAATAACATATATTTATGAACTGGGGTACTGCAGTAAATGCACATGTGAGGTGTCAGTGTCATAATGTATAAAGCAATAGTAAGCAGGTTTAAGCACCAATAAGCAGTAGTAAGCATATTTAAGTACTAGTAAGGGAGCTTAAGCCTGTTTGCGTGGGGGTAAGCATAGCGCACACAGGTTAAGCAATTCTGAAGATAACTCTCTGTAAGCATATGTAACCTGAGGTTAGCATTGCTTACCCTCGCACCAACCTGCACAAACCCACTTACAAATGCTCAAAAGTACCTTATTCACTCTGTATCTAATGGCCCTTGTTCTTCCCATCAAAAAAAAAAATAAACAGCAATGCAGGTCTTGAACCCAGGACCCTATACACCACAAGCACAGTAGTTAACCACCAAGCCATCACAAAAGTGCAGAAAAATGAGGCACCAGCAAACAAGTCTTCACCATAGTAAAACCAAACTGCACCTGTGAAAGGAATCAGTATACAGACATATGTTGTCTTAACTAACTACATAACATAAATATGTGAATTGGAGTAAAGCAGTAAGCCCAGAAGTCAAGTGTAATTGTAATAGAGTGTTGAAGTTTCCTATAAAATACAAGGACCCCATACAGTGTACGTACACATGAATCATGGATACCAGGCATACATATAAGGTGTAATGAATAATAACTCACTGCCAAAAAGGAATTATAATGCAAAGTCTAATGTAAGCATTGCTAAGCATTGCACAGGCCAGCTTAGGAGGTGTAAGAAATGTGTAGGCCAGCTAACTCAATGTGTCCAGTGTTATACCCCTTTAAATAATGACAGCCCTAGGTAAGCAGGTTTGCCCATAGCCTAGTCTTTTCAAAACTGGCCAATCACTGAAAAGTGTGGGAAATCTGCCCTACTTAAACACAAGAGGCGGTAATTCATCTCATAACTGGTTATAGCTTCTCCTTGCAGGCACAATGGCAGTAAGGAGAGAAGATGTGTGCTTTTGGGCGCAGCGATGGTGCATCAAGGTGTCCAGAGTCATCGCAGGACTCCTTGTCAAAGACCATGATAAAGAGACTGCTGCAGGGCCAGTACCAGGGTTCTCAATATAAGGCAGAGGCCTGGGACCATCTCAACCGTGACCTCATCAGTGCCACTGGCATACCCCAAACTGGTGAGCAGGTAAGGCATCACTATGCCGACCTGTAGCAGTGTAAGGGGGACCTCTTTGACCAGTGGATCCAAGAGGCTAGAGTGGTAGAGGATGTTCCAATTGTGTGTAAGTATCACTCCACTATGTGTGTGATAATTGCCAGCTCAGGTATATCATGGATAGGTATGGCTAAATATTCCTCTTATGTCTCCCACAGCAATGGAGTGGGCTGCAAACCAGGAGGCCCATGTCAGTCGCCTAGCGAGGTTGCGATGTGAGGCAGATCAGTAATACTCACGCATTTACTGTCATAGGAAATAAAACTAAAAGTAGTAGTAAATCAATTGCCTGTATAAAACCTGTATTGTTCAAGGCAAGTACTGCATACACTGGAGAATATGGTAGGAAGAGTCTCATATAGTATGTATATAAATAAAAGTGTAACAGCCTGACAATAAAGGTCTAACTGCTGGACTGCATGTGTATACTCTGGTATCATAAGGTAATGTAGATTTGCTATCATGTAATAGTACTACTGTATTAAGCACTGCTACCTACACCATGCACCATAAATTGAATGTGTAGGAATGCCTATATATGACTGGTGTAATTCCCAGAAGCCATTTAGCACAACTGGGAGACAGACAGAGAGTGTCAGGTCACTAAAGATGGAAGAGGGCAATATTCTAGATATGTCCCGGCACACCAGCATGTGGTCAACACATGACCAGAGTCTGTGCAGAAAGAGCTGGATAGCTATGTGCACAACATCAACCTGGAACCTGGGCGTATGTATAGAAACAGTTAGTTCATGTTAAGAGACATTCCCTCCACAGGTATACCAGGTATGAGGTGTATACTGCAGGTAACACCAGTTCATGTGAACGATGATGACAGCCATATCACTGTCCAAACTAAGGCTATAGGGTAGTGTAGCAAGACTTGTAAAATACAGATAACAGCACCGACTAGGAAAGTAATGTGGACTACAAGAATACACTAGTAATTAATTTACATCTTCCCCCCACCATATCTCCAACAATAATCAACATACCCACCCCAACTGCTATGTACTGACTCTGATAATGTCTAATTGTTTGATAAATATTTTAATGATTCCCATGCATGTGACATATTGAATTATTCCAACAATGTTGGCATGGTGCCATCAACGTACCGGCATACTGTTCTTATTACCTCTGTGGCCCCATATATGCATGTGTTTTGTTTGTTATGCAACTGTTCTGTATCTGGTGTCTGGGTTAATGGGAATATCTATGTGTGCTGTTATACCTAACCCTGGAATGTGTTGACTATGACTAACCCACATATGGTGATGAAATTTAAACACTATAGCACACTTGGGAAGGCCAGTCCCAGCGGTCCAACCTGACCCACCTCAGCTGGCTGTGGCATCGGGCACCAGCATGTGTGGGGCCCAACCCAGTGCCTCCCTGTCCATTGGTCCTGCACCACCTTCAGGTGGAACCGACTCAAGGATGGGGCTCACCCCCCCCAGGAACGGGCACAGACAGGCACCTGTCACCCGTCACCAGGTCCAGGTTGTGGTACGCAGAGAGATCAACCAGTAGCTTGGTGATCTTCTATGCCAGCTAGAGGGCCACATGTCAGAACTAGAGCATCAATCTGGCTCTGTGACTCAGTCCCCAGCACAGCCACCATCAGGGCTCTGAAGGTGCAGTGGTGACTGCCCATGGGTGGGGACCTCAGCCCCACTATTTCCTTTAGGGGGACAATGGGCTTCCAATTTCCCAACACCCCTACCCATCAAGGTGTTTACCCCCCACATGTGTCATATACTGCCCCTGTATGCATCTTGTTTGTCTTGTCTGTTAACCTACCCAACCTACCTCCCCAAATATACCTACTACCCCTCCCCAACATCCCACTTTCACCCAAAGAAAAAAAAGGGCAATCTGTTCTCACAAAAAATCTTGCCCCATACATAGCTGTCCATTTCGCACGTGTCCATTGGACACATGTAATCCGGTCTAATTGGCATCCCAACTTATTATTCTTGTCCTCACCCCCTCCCAGGGGTTTGAGTGTTCAAATCTACCTCCGAATTCAGTGTATAGGCACAGCTGTTGCTGTAGAAGAAATGGGCAGCTATGGACCTTCTCCACACCCTTCCTGCACATCCCTAGCTACTTTCCCTCTTTGTGCCTCTTTTTTCACCACTTTCCTATCAAACCCTTTTTCTTTTCTTTTAAAGAAATTAGCACAGGGGTAAGTGGGAGTAAGCACTTTTAAGCAAGTTTAATCCTGTTTGTGCAGAGGTAAGCAATGCCTACACTGGTTAAGCAATTTAGAAGCTAACTGAGTATAAACAACAGTGTTTACCGTCACGCAAACCCACTTACAACTGCTCAAAAGTGCCTTAATCACTCTGCATTCAATGGCCCTTGTTCTGCGCAGCAACAACCTCTGCAAGGCTCAAACCCAGGACCTGCACACCATAGACAAAGTGATTTACCACTAAGCCATGTCATATGTACATAGCCCTCATGTATTCACAAACATATCATTCAGCCCAGTCATTTAACAGTACCGATAATGTATTCCAACATGTAAATGTATGTGTGTGTGTAAATATATTAATATCTAAACAGATACAACATACCAATATATATATATATATATATATATATATATATATATATATATATATAGATATATATCTAATCTATATCAATATATATATATATATATATATATATATATATAATATATACATATATATAAATATATATGAACATATATACATGCAAATGCCTACATACAGCAAGTTATATATGTGTAAGCAGATATATATATATATATATATATATATATATATATATATATATATATATATATATATATATATATATATATATATATATATATATATATATATATATATGTAGGTATATACAGACATAGTTATATTTATGGAAGCAGATATATATATCTATATAGGTATATACGGACACACATCTGTAGATAACAATGGGAAAATAACTGAAACATATATGTCCAAATGCACCATTAATGGGGTTGAGAGGCCCAAAACAATATACGTCTTGTATGAATAGGCATAGCCCCCACATACAAACATGTCAGCCCTGTAATACACTACCAAGTTTTGCAGATCCCATAACCAGGACCTGACACGATATGGGCACAAGATGTTAACAGTACTACATCCCACCTGTATGATGTCAGACTAGTATTGGTAACATATCATGGAGTACAGTCTGGCTCTCATAGGAAATGTACAATATGGAAGCTATCAACATTCCTAGGATACATATACACAGAAACATATATGCAGATACAGATTTATATATATATATATATATATATATATATATATATATATATATCTATATATATATATCTATATATATATATATATATATATATATATATATATATATATATATATATATATACATATATATATAGATATGTATGTAACTACACATACACACGCAGCAATATGTACAGTAAGATACATATGTAGCAGGTGCACACAATATGGAACAGCCACTATGCCTACAGTTAACACCTTAACAACTGGACACTGTATGAGCCACCCATACAAATCACAGTTGTTGCCTGCAGCATATACCCACAGAGAGGTCACTGGATATAACACCACACACAGGTTTGCATAAATGGAAAACCTTTACTTGTGTACTATTACAGTATTATATGCCATGTAGCTGTTCAGACACTGATATCCATATAAACAGAGTAATGCAACTGTGAAACAGTTATACTAATACAGTAGTCTGGAAAGGTTTACAAATGTTGCTGTCCAGGCCGAGGCCTTCAAATAGTACAATAAAAAAGACAGACTGGATACATTAAGTAATGCAGATGTATACTTCAGCAGCCTCTATCTACAGTCTGTACACAATCCATAAGGGGTAAAGAACTCAGCTGACACAATGGGATATATCTGTTACATAACAAGGCTTAACTGACACTATCACTGGCAGCAGTACATCTGGCAAGTATCTGGACATGACATCTCACTGGGTACATACACTAAGCTGCTAGCCATGTAACAAAGCACTGTGCAGGCTACAGGCAGACTGGCTCAATATTGGTCTAAATTTCTTAATGGGGAATGCACATGTACCTGCATATATAGCAGGCTCTACATACATGTCACAGCACAGAGTACAATACATCAATTTGAAAGTGCATAACCAAAGCCATTGTGAACACAGCCACAGCCACGTACGGTAGGCTAGCATTATATTACAGTATACGGACTATTTGTTTAACACCATCCTCATATGTGCCACTCACACACTAACCCTACATATACTGGGCCACTACACAGTGTGGTCTGATGCCTGTCTGTGGTATGGGACATGTGTGTGTATGGCCCTACAAATATGTAAGCCGATAGGGTAACATACAGTAGAGCAGCATGTAACATCAGATAGAACGGGACCAAAAACAATGACATCTATCACAGTCTGTACACAGGCCACTGTACATATTATCAATACACACACTGTCAACATTCACCTTTCTTACACAGACCTCAGTACTGTACACACAACCACAGAATGTCTAGATGATGTCATCAGATATAACCCCTACTATACATAACACATGTAGCAGTCTGATATCTCACTGGTTTGTTATCAGTGATGATGTCACTAATTATGGTGTACAGCACATATGCATCTCTTACTGAATGACATATGTACAAAGGTTGACAGAGTTGTGTCTGGAGGCACATACACAGGACCAATATTGACATGTTGCTGTGATAACCTCATACATTTACTGTTGTAACAAGGTTTGTTGCAACATATGTCCTGTGATGGATATGAAGTCAGTAAATCTCACGGCTGTCACCATTTACAGACTGCAGTGCTCACACTACCTTCTGCTGTCCACAGATAGGTGCTCTGTGGGTAACACATGAAACAAATGGCACCATACACTGCCCAGTCTGCAGATGGCCCTACAGATGGGGTTCCCTCATAAACATAGCACTGACATGGCGGTTATTAAAACATGTAGGACAGCCATATCCACACACACTCTGTTAAACCAACATTACTCCAAATGCAGTATAGCAGCACTTACAGTCTGTAATCAGGTCAGGCACATCCCCCTCCTGTGTGTTGCCCTGTTTCCACAGTGTATGTTGCTATAGGTAAAGCCCCAATCCATCTGAGATGCTGCTTGCCAAACAACAGAATGATTTCCTGCTCACAGTGAATGAAAAGGCCCAACACCAACATGGTGTTCCTAGATATTGGAGTGTGTTTCCATGCAACTGGCAATGGGAATTTTACCACAGCTGTTCCACATGCAATCAGCTAGAAGAGGGCTGCAATTCATGTAGTGGCCATCAGCTGATCATGAGCATCAATTAAAATACACATGCTGCTGCCTAAGCAAAGCAAGTGTAGGTCTTCACATTCACCAGAGAGGGAGTGGGAGAGGCAGACAGAGGCAAAGTAAAGTCAGAGAGGGGTGGGAGAATAAAATGTGAGCATGTTTGTGTCACACACCTACCAGCACAGGGTATCAAACTCCTGATGACTATGTCATGCTATCACATTTCTATTCAGTTATCAGATGTGCCACATAGGTTACATGGTGAGGAGCCCTCAAAATGTATATGTTATGTTGAGTGGCATTTGCAACAGGAATATGGTAGCTACATGGAAGGTGTAGTACACGTGCCTGTCTGCATGAACAGGTGCCAGTGTCAATACAGCCACACTCTCACATAGATGCACACAGATTGACACACATGGCAGGGCCATGAATACAACTCATCACTAGTGAGATTTCCACAACACATTACTGTGCAGGTATCACATGCACCACAGGGGTCATACAGAGGTTATATGGGCAAAGGTTATGTGGAGGTGTCTGACATTGGACAGCATGCTTCAGTATGCAATTGGGAGTTGTAGTGAGTGTGAATGTGATCATACACATCATACAACACACACACACACACACACACACACACACACACACACACACACACACACACACACACACACACACTGCCAGTACTGACATGCATGGGTGCATTGCTTCACAGGTGTGTAGTGGTCAACTGTGCCAGACAGCTATACAAGGCTAGGTGATAGGTATACCTTGGCATCAGCCCACATGACAATGATCTGCACTGTGGCGCAGGGGTGTAGTTTCTGGATTTGCCCACACAGATGGGTATTGTATTTGCCATCCATTCACCTGTGTGACTGTTGTGTGCAGCCAATGCTGTGCATTGCTTGACATGTATGTGTTCATTAGTCCATGACATGGATGGTGTCTGGAAGGTGCACACCTCCCACATGCATGTACAGTGACAGGTGGAACTATACATGGGGTGTCTGGCCCATGTTGTATACACAGATTATCATCAGATGTGCCTTTCCTGGCCTCATGTGGTGGGAACAGGTAATGGACAACAGGATTACCCTGCAACTACTTTGATAGCATGATACGAGCATTCCCTGGTGTCAGTGACATCTGTCCATACAGGGCATGTTTTCAGTTATGGTATGTCCTTTATGGGTCACATTTGATGGCACCACAAGTGTTGCAGGTATCCAGTGGGGAACATGGGGAAGGTGCACTGTCAGCATGTACGTGCCTATTGGACAGATGAACAGGGTGCCATGCCCTCTGTAGCCCACTGCAATCACACCATGGTTACTATCAGTGGGCAATATGCAGGGTACTACCAACATAGTGACTGTTGCCTGGCAAGTTTGTGTGTGTGTGTGTGTGTGTGTGTGTGTGTGTGTGTGTGTGTGTGTGTGTGTGTGTGTGTGTGTGTATGTGTGTATATCAGTCATGGGTTGAGAGTGTTCTCTGGGTAATACTAGGGTTGCTAACTTTGTTTGCCTGGCCTTGATGTCACATGTAGGGGTATGGATTTGCACCCCAGCCTTTTGGCTATTTCACATCTGTTATCCCTGTACGGTGGACATTGTGATATATACTAGGGCCACCATATAATAAATTGGCAAAACCCATTAAACATTGAGCCCAGTTGTACACACACACACACACACACACACACACACACACACACACACACACACACACACACACACACACACACACTCACACACACACACACACACAAACACCTGCCATGTCTAGAATTAGAATTACTATCTAACTAGTTTATAACAGTACAGCACTATATGGTTATAGGTCGCACCATGGAGATTACTGGAGTAATCATTCCCCAAAGGTGTAATTCACAATGAATGACATCAGCAGGATTGCCAAAGTAGGGCACTTAATGTGTAGTGAGTGTGGCTAGGCTAAAATGCATTGCTCCCTACACAAAGACATACACAGTTGCCATGTTTGGGATTAGAACTCCTACCTAACTAGTTCATCCCACTACAGCAGGACGTAGTTATAGGACGTGCCATGGAGATTACTGGGCTACACCTTTCCAAAAGGTGTATTTCACAGTGTATGACATTAGCAGCTTTGACAAAGTAGGGCAGTTTCATTGTAATGAGTGTGACTAGCCTGAAAAGCATTGCTCTCTACACAGATAGTGACACACACACACACACACACACACACACACACACACACACACACACACACACACACACACACACACACACACACACACACACACACAATTGCCATGTCTGGAATTTGAACTCCTACCTAACTAGTTTATCACACTACAGCAGTATGCAGTTATATGATGCACCACAGAGATTACTGGGCTACAGTTTTCCAAAAGGTGTATTTCACAGTGTATGAAATCAGCCACCTTGACAAAGTAGGGCATTTGAATTGAGGTGAATGTGACTAGCCTAAAATGCATGGCTCTCTACACAGAAGATGACACACACACACACACACACACACACACACACACACACACACACACACACACACACACACAGTTGCCATGTCTGGGATTAGAACTCCAACCTAACTAGTTTATTACACTACAGCAGTACGCAGTTATAGGAAGTGCCATGGAGATTACTGTCCTACACATTTCACAAGGGTGTATTTCAAAATGGATGACCTCAGCAGGCTTGTCTTGGTATGGCTATGGGAAGGGCAGTGTGTGTGCATGGGCTATAACCCATTCATCTAGAGGTTGACACACCACATGTGGGCACAAGCAGGGTTATATTCCACAGGTACATGTATACAGCTGCTAGATAACTACTTCCTTGTACAGTCATGTTGCACAGCTTGCACTTGCACCACATAGTCTGCAATGCTGACAGATACCAGTGGCTAAGGTCTACAGTATTTGACATCCTTACCTCATGTGGTTGTAGCCATTTAGCTGTGTGCTGAGTGGGACAGTCCTCATAATGGATGGTCCCTTGTGACAGTCACTCTCTTCCACACATCTGAGTACATCTACTTTTGACTTATTATAGTGCATTGTCCCTGGGTATATGCCTTCATTCCTATCCAGTGTGTGAGCAAAGCATGAGTTTTGCATACTGAGGAGTGTCTGCACTAACATCTGCAACTGCCAGATATGTCTGGTCCACTGTTGTTTGCTGACATGGCCTTCATTTGTTTAAGTGTGTGAGCATGCCCAGTATGACCTTGCGGTATGCTGTTGGCTGACATTGCCTTCATTTCTTTAAGTGTGTGAGCATGCCCAGTATGCCCTTCTGTATTGAATGTGTTGATCGATTCTAGGTATTTTGTGCTGCTGGGCTGACCTTGTGTTGTACAGCTACAAGTAGCATACTGTTTCTGCAGGGTATCCGTCGATCATTTGGCAATACAGGGACAAATTGTGCAGGGGATAGTGTGTACTATAGGTGATTGTGGCTGTGCTGCTTCAGCTGCATGGTACTTCTGTTAGCAGAGATATTCAGACGTGTACTGTTATACACAGTGATGTGTTCTGTCCTCATGTACTGTCAGGTGGACATTCTTGCTCACAATGATGACTTGGGGGACAAGGGTGACTGCAGCTGTGTCTGGTATTGTGGGCAGACACCTATGTATTCATGGTAAGTTATGCCATTCTGGAGGAGGAGCTGCAAACACTTGGTGCTGGGTCTGTGTATCCAGTTCAGAACCTTGGTACAGTGCTGGCAGAGGATCCTATACTTGTCCGCCCATCAAGCATGGCAGTATGGCCTTATCTTGCTATGGCAATGCCTCACAGCTGTACAGATTTGCACAGGTTAGCCAGAGGCAGGGGTCATGGGTCAGGATTATTGTGGTGTACGGGCAGGTGTGTAGCCACCAATTTATGTGGTTGTAACCAGGGATAGTGTGTGCACGCAGCCTGGTGTTGGACCCTGCACATTCCATGCTGCTCATGCTCCCACACCCCCCCTCTGTTATTCTAACCTCTTCCATACATTATGCATACATTCTCTGATACTTTCCCTAAGGGTATCACCACATCACAGGTGTGTGTTAGTGTTGGTCCGCAGTTCATGCAGTGAGACATGGTGGACATGTTACCATGGTTTGTCAACATGGCCTTGCATATGGCTTATGTGGAGTGTGTTATGCTGTTATTTGGATGTCCATGACAAACATGCATTGGCAGTACGTGTGTGACATGGGCTTTTGGCAGGCTCCTGTGGGGCATTAGCTGTTGGTACAGGCCAGATGTGGCAGGCCATTGCATTCCATCAGTCCTACAGTCCCAGACCACCATACAGTATACTGCCTTGGGGTGACAGGGTAGGTGTGATAGTTTTTCATGCCAATACCTTCTATCAGTCTTGATCAGGTGGGGTGGATGCTGGCAGGGTGCTACCTACAGCTAGGGAGACACCTGCATGGGACATCTGCACTGCATGCTGTAGTCTTCCACTATTGCCATACCACAGGTGAGGTCTTACTGTACCCATTCCCCACAGCAGGGATATTGCCAGAGAGGTGCCTGTGGGTGGTGTTTGTGTGGCTGGGTGCATGTGTGCTATGGACACTACTTGCATCTGACACACAGAAATGCATGAGGCATTACAGTTATGCTGGCATGTGCAGGTACATCAGCTGATCCACAATACATCAGTCCTACCTCCTTTGTGATCTGCAGGTGTTCAGGCAGACATCACCTGTATCCCCAACTACAGGTCCAGTTACTGTGATGCATATCTATAGGTACAAATCCAAAGGGTGTCTCCATTTCATATAGAACTACCACATAGGCAGTAGTGTATGTATGTATAGTGTATGTCTGGGGTACCTTCCCCTGTGTACTTCTTGTATATCTAGCCCAAAATCCATGCCATGTCAGTCTTTCAGATGGTGACACATATTGCCACCATACATTTACAATGGCTTACTGCTAGCATGTGTTATACTGGTGGGAATTGTCTTTGGCACTGAAGTTATGAGGGCTTGCCCCTGTTCATAGGTTCATAAGTTCATAGGTAGGTACTAGGCTATTGGCCCAAGAGCCTATGTAAGCCTAGGCAACAAGGTCCCCTGGCTTACGCCACCCAAGAAACTTATTTTCCTGTGCCACTGTTGAGCAGAGACACAAAAGTGATCCACGGGGTGTATTTCCTATTTCCCATCCACTCATCAAGATTTTTCTTGAAGAGTGCTAATGAGGAACTTTGCTTGACATAGATGGGTAGCCTGCTCCAGAGTATGGGAAGTCTCTGGGACAGGAATCTGTCCCTCCAGCATGTTCTGTTTATTGTGGTGACAAGGTTTAGGTCCCTAAAGCGTGTAGCTCAGAGGGATTGGGATTTCTTTAGGTGTAGCATGTCCAACAGCTCTGGGTTTCACATAGCTTTATATGTTAAGCAGCGATCATCTCGGAGTAGGTGATATGCTATGGAGCAAAGCTGGAGTTTTTTTGAGACAGTCAGTGTAAGGTATTTGTTCGAAGCCAGTAATCCTTTTGTGAGGTACTTCTGTGGGCTTTCCAGCTGCTGCAGATGTCGTGTGAGGTACATACCAAAAAAGGTGTTGTACTCTATAATAGGTCTAATGAGTGTCAAGTAGAAGTGAACAATGACCCCTTTTTTCTTGGATGAGAACCCTGTTATGATGAGATGTGCCACGTATAAGGACTTCCTGACTACTGAGATGATGTGACTATCAAACGAAAGACTACTGTCCACCTAGGTCCCAAGGTCTCTTATCACACATTCGGTGTTAAGTAGATTGCTGCCTGTGTGGTAGTTCATGGGTGCAGAGTTTTTACCAAAGGGGATGACACTGCACTTTTTGTAACTGAGCTTGAGGCCATGGCTCTGACATCAGGCATCTGTCTCAGTGAGGCCCTTCTTTAGGATGTCCACATCATTTGGGGAATTGACTATGGCTCCTAGTTTGCAGTCATCTGTGAACTTCATTAGCCAGAGGCCTTCTGTGTTAGTCTATATTTCAGAGAAGTAGATACCAAACAGGAGAGGTCCCAGGACTGAACCCTGTGGTACTCCACTTGTCACTGGTTTGAGGTGAGATTTGGAGTATGAAACTTTTACAGTGTGGGTTCTGTCAGTGAGCCAGTTGGCAACCTATCTTGTGACGTAGGGATTTATACCTAGTTTAGTGAGTATAGCTATAATTCCAGAATGGGGGATGGTGTTGAAAGCCTTGGCGAGGTCAAGATAGGCTGTGTGAACCACCTTACCTTCATCTACGGCTTTGTTGACTGCCTCAGAGAAGTTGATCAGGTTCAGGAGGCATGATCTGCCTTTCACAAACCCAAACTGGGTGGGGTCCAGAGTTTGGAGGTTACCAATGTCTTTGTTTATGAGTTCCATGATGATACATTCCATGGCCTTGCAGACAAGGCTGGTCAGGCTAATAGGGCGATAGTTCTCGGGATCAGTGGTGGCTCCCCCTTTGTGGAGTGGGATAATTGTTGCTGTGCACCATTCAGTGGGCACAAAGTCTGATGTAAGGCTATTATTGAACATGGTGCTTAGGTGGGGAGCCAGTTCATTCTGAAGTTATCAGCAGTAGTGGCCAATGGCTACCAGGTCTTACCTCAACATGCATACATACTGACCACTCTCACACATTATGAAACACACACCATCTTAACACACACAGACCTGCATATTGTGCAAATGCTACAACATATCCTGCTACCTTGGCTGCCTCTGGACATTTGTGCTCCACTTGTATTATACCTACTTATACATGTTACTACATTTCTACACTGGATTAGGGGAAGGGGCAGACCTGTCTGTTTTCACATGTCTACATAGGCGTGGGGTGCACACTTGACTGTTTTTACATTTCTACATAGGATTGTGGGGGGGGACACCTGACTGTTTCTACATTTCTACATCAGATCGGGGGGCACACCTGACTGTTGCTACATTTCTACATAGGATTTGGGGGGGGACACCTGACTGTTTCTACATTTCTACACATGATGGGGGGCACACCTTACTGTTTCTACATGTCTACATAGGATGGGGACCAGACCTGGCACTTTCACACATTTGCTATGACTGTACTGGTATATCAGGTACTCCATTTCATTCTGTATTATAACCTATCATACTGACTAGAGGCATATCAGTGTACTACAGGTATTAGCTTTGGTTGCCCTACATATTAGTGTCTGACTTTCTACCCTTCAGAACTAACATCCCACTGCCTGACCTGCTGTAGTCTGCCTGTGTAGGCCTGGGGGGAGGTTACTCATAGGCATCATTCAGAGGACATAGCATAGGCTCTGTTTGAGTTTGTCTACACCTGTCCTGCTGACTGAGACTGTTGTTGAGTATGTGAACCTCCCTGACTGGCATGTGTGAGTCATATGGACACACATGTCACTCAGCACATTTCCTGCAGTGGGTTTTGTCACCCTGTGTACTGGCTACTGTGGCGACTCCAGTATATGTTACAGATGTCATGATGCAACTATGGGTGTCTACTATCTGCTGCCATAACATTCAGCTACCCAATTCTCTTGCATACTCACATCCATACCATAGATACAGGTAACGTCACATTCCACTCCATTTGGCAATTGGTAGGTTAATTGACTTACCTTGTGGTTGTGGTAGGATTGAGCATTGTGCTGGAGGGCTGCCTATAATGGATGCATATAGTACATACCCTATACATGGTTGAGCACAGGTAGTGTCATGTTTGGCATCCCTTTTACTGTATGTGCGAGTCAGAGAGAGGTGTCATTCCCTGGATCCCTACTGTGTCAGTGTATGTGCTATGCATTGCCTCTTTGCCAAGGCCAGGGCATACTGGGCACGCCTTCATCTCCCTACTGGGGCAGGCTCAAGTTGTTCCTCCTCTGAGTCACTCTGTGCCTGTGCAGGCCTTGGCATTGTTGGGGCACTGTGTGACCCTGCCCTGCGCTGTTTCTGCTGCAGCTGTTTCCGCAGGATCATATTGTGTAGCATGGCACATACCATAACAATTTGAGTACATGGAGCTGGTGAGTACTGCAAGACTGCACTGGATGTGTCCAGACACCGGTACCGTGACTTGAGCATCCCAAACACACACTCTATTATATGTCTGGTCTGTGCGTGTGCCTCATTATGGCATTCTTGTTCAGGTGTGTGTGCAATTCTGATGGGTGTCATCAGCCACGGCTCCAGTGTGTAACCAGTATCCCCCACTAGATGACTGTAGGGGATGTCCCCATTGGCAAATCTCTGGTACAGCTGCATCAGATGCCAGATGTGGGAATCGTGATAGCTTCCGGGGCAGCCAGCACACACATTCATTATAATGCCCTGGTCATCACACACGACCTGGCAGTTGATGGAGGGGAGGCCCCTGTGGTTGATGTAGTCCCTATCCTGATCACCGGGTGGTGCTTTGATGCATATGTGCATGCAGTATGTAACACCCATTACCTCAGGGTATTCTGCTATTTGGTGGAAGAGATGCATTTTGCTGGCCAACACCTCACGGGTCTTGAGGAAATATATGTGCTCACTGGCATGTGCTGACATGGCATCCAGGAACTGGCGGAATACTCTGGATGCTGATGCCTGTGATATCCCCATGATATCCCTATTTGAGCTTTGGGAGGTACCTGTGGCTAATATTCCTAGGCATACACATACCTTGGTACCCACTGGGATGGGTTCCCTTCAGTCAGTTTGGTGTGTAAGGCATGGGCAGCACAGCTCAACAATTTGCTGTAGGAGGTCCATGTCCACCCTATAGCACTCCACTATCTCCAGCTCATGCAGCTCCTGGTAGGTAACATTGGGTCTGTACACTCTTTTCTGTCTCCTCACAGTGGGTTGATCAGCAGCATTCACATCCTCACCACCCTCAGCCTCTTGCACATGTTGTTCTATGTTGCCTGCTGCAGCCCCTATCATTTTGTAGTTTTGTTTGTTAAAAGTTCCCTGCTTGTATACACCGTTGGTGTAGAGTATGGGAAAAACCAGAGGGGAAGGTGTTTGCATAGTTTATAGTTGTGTTCTGGGCTGTTGTGCTGCCTGTGTCATTGGTTGATTCTGATACATTTCACCTACCAGCTTTGGTAGTTCTCCTTGATTACCTTCCTACTGCTGTTTTCCCTTCCCATTGCCTTCCTGTTTATGTCCGGGGGTGCACCCCGCAAAACAGAGTGCTCAAATATGCACAGAGCTGCTATTTCCTGGTTTAACTTTTTTTCCCTTTAAAACCCAGTGTGTGGTGCACACACATGCTTAGGCAATGTAAAGAGTGCTAGGAAGACTCAGACACACACCCTTGCTTAGCTGTGCTTAGCTAGGAGCAAACCTGAGCCACAGGGCTCCAATCCACTTACAGTATGCCTGACACCCCCCCATGATGTCAGCTAACTCCTAGGCTTGCACTAAGCTATTCCTACTCTTACAGTGTTGGGACCTGACTACCATGCTGGGGAAAACTGGGATTCATTATCATTACCCTCATTTGCATAGGATTGTCTGCTAATGCATAGTTACATGTCTCACACTGAGCCTCCCCCCTTAGCAACCATTACTTACTGGCCATGTTGTCTTCTGCCTGCCTTTGACTTTCATGGCAAAATAGTGATTTTAGTTAGAATACCTATTTTAGGTTTATTTTATTATTTTCCCCCGATCCCATTTGCGCTCCACTGTCCTACGCTTAAACAGCATGGATTGGCTAAAAAAAAAAAAAAAATAAAAGTTGTTTTTTTTTCTTTTTGTAAGCTGTTTGCATTGCCAATGGCCTTATACTTTGGCATTCTTCCTGACTGATATGCAGCCTTTATTTGGAGCTGTCACGGCTCCATTTTGGATTTTGCAGAAATATACTCGGTTACTAACCGAGTACATTTCTGCAGATTACGCTAGTCCTGCACATCCAGTTTCAAGCTTCCTTGATCGCAATTTCACCTCATTTGCATGGATATCTCCTGCAAATGGAGTGATTTGCATACAGGGGATAAGTCTGTTCAGGACTACTGCAGGAGTGCTCGTGCACTCCCCTGCAGACTGTTCCTGGATCGCACGGCAGACATATTGCCTGCTAGAGCTCCTACACTAATCCTGCAAGGCATGCGGAATCCAGGGGATTGTCTTGT
This sequence comes from Protopterus annectens, assembly GCF_019279795.1. Taxonomy (NCBI): domain Eukaryota; kingdom Metazoa; phylum Chordata; order Ceratodontiformes; family Protopteridae; genus Protopterus; species Protopterus annectens. The sequence continues at coordinate 1,539,190,835 of NC_056735.1, forward strand.
GTTTTTATTATTTATTATTAAAACATTTTAAACCTTTCAACTGTGGTTGTTTTGTGTAGAGATAATTTAAGCTCTAGAGTACATTGCATGTATATAGTGATACTGTACAAAGCCACTCTAATAAGCCTTAAAAAAGTTCTGGTCACTCTTACTAATTGGATAATAATATTGCACAGTAATAATTGGACACGCTCTAGTAAGGGCCTTTTTAGTAGCTGATATTAGGGGTTCTGATGGCAGTAGATTACTACCTTATAGCCTGGGCAGAAGGGGCATACCAAGTGAACCATGCCAGTCTTCCCCAGGAGTGTTTTTATTATTTATTATTAAAACATTTTAAACCTTTCAACTGTGGTTGTTTTGTGTAGAGATAATTTAAGCTCTAGAGTACATTGCATGTATATAGTGATACTGTACAAAGCCACTCTAATAAGCCTTAAAAAAGTTCTGGTCACTCTTACTAATTGGATAATAATATTGCACAGTAATAATTGGACACGTTCTAGTAAGGGCCTTTTTAGTAGCTGATATTAGGGGTTCTGATGGCAGTAGATTACTACCTTATAGCCTGGGCAGAAGGGGCATACCAAGTGAACCATGCCAGTCTTCCCCAGGAGTGTCTGTGTGTTTGTTTATAAATTATATCTCATCTCCTCACTGCTTACCTCAGCTATTCTGTACTACTCAAGTACTCCTTATCAGAAACTGCTATCCTACAAACTATTTCTCAAGCTATGACATATCTCCCGAATAGCATTATTTTACAGATTCCATTCCTTCATTTTTATACTTTGTACTACCAATAGGGAATTCAAAGTTATGCTATCTATATACCAAGCTTGCTCAAATCCAACTAAGGAACAAAAAATCTCCTTGATTGTATATATATATGCCACTGTATAGAAATTTTCTGTCATTTGTGGATTATGTGTTGTCACATAAAGACATAAAGCTATGATTGTATATATGCCTCTGTACAGACATTTTTTTTGTCATTTGCTGTATTTGTACTGTTATGTTATGGAGTTTTTCTCCCCTGGCCTCCGTTGTAAATGGACCTTGTTCCAGTTGGACTTTCCCAGTAAACAAATGTAAAATAAAAATAAAAATAAAATAAAATATCTCAAAGTGTGTGTGTGTGTGTGTGTGTGTGTGTGTGTGTATGTCAGCTACTTGAGCAGGCACAAGAAGTACTGGTTGGACAGAGGGAGTGCTGGGAGGACTTGGGTTGGAACCCTGGCTAAGGACTCCACTCTATAGCTATGCCAGTGGGGAGTCTTATTGGGGATCTGTAGAGAAGGAGAGAAGCCAGCCCCAAACTGACTGTGATCTCTGTGTGCTCTAAAGGGAAATTGTACTTTACCGTGTATGTATTTGTTATCCTTCCCAATGTAGATGCCCCTCACTTGTGTTAGTGGTGAGGATTGAGACGCCTTCATTACTGGGCCAGTGCAAGGGCATCACAACAACCTGGTGTTCTGGGCTGGATGAAAGTGGCAGATACATCTGGAAACTACTGTATGTTGTCCATATATATCATATTTTAATATTTTGAAAAAAATTATCAACAACTTTTAAGATCAGTTGGTAGCATACAGAAAGCTAACACTTCATAGTACTGAATTTTCCTTAACTATGTGGAAAGCAGCTGACAAACAAAATAAGTAGTTAACTTAAACAAAATGATGTATGTTGCATTCAAAGACATGACTGAGATGGACAATGAAGACCTCATGATAAAATATCCCAAAAATCAACAGGAAATGACCAACTATATGATGGGTTCTACATGACATAAGACCTATTGAAAATTAGTTCCATGCAATATTTAAATTTATCAGTTCTATTTGCATTTCCTTATTGTCCCTGTTCCATATTATTTATTATTTCACTTGCTTCTTAAATCGTACATATTATGTTTTTTCATATGCAACATACAACTCTGGGATTAGTATGCCTTAGAGAGTTCTACAATTTTTCAGTTACAATCTAGTCTAAATTGATTTTTGACACTAAATGAGAGTAAAAAAATAGTAATCATTTTTTTACCACAGCTTAAAGTTCTGCCTCCTTAAGAATCCCACACACATAGTGTATTGTGCAACAATGTGCATATATGCAGCATCCTATTTCTTTGTAAAATATGTAATCATAAACATCAATAATGATATAATATAATTGTCACATGCACTACCTGCAGAAAAGTATCAACGGGCTAGTGTGTCTGCCTGGCCTAATGTATCTTTACTGACCTTCTCATGCCTTATCTCTGTCAATCCATCAAAGGATATGCATTTGTTTTACACCTGATTTCTGAAATGTAACTTACAATAGCTGCTGGTAACTTATGACATTTACTTTTATCATGATAAACAAATAAGCAAACAAGGTATAAACTTTTGTTAAATGCCCATATATTCTGTAGCATTTTCCTTTGTCCCTCCATACTGGTCAGATTATGTAGGATAGCACATCTTGAAGTATTCCAAGCATATTATTTTGTTTCTTCCATTGCAGATTGTATTGTTTTGCCCAGTATTAATAATCCCTCATCTGCAGGGATAAACAGATGAAGGGGTTTGCATAAAGTTCTATCACTGAAAGTACTTTAATTGCAATTGATATTCTCTTCCCTACATGCAGAAAAAAATATCAAAGAGTTTGATGCTGACTGTATGACCTGGTTGTTGCAATTGGTCTGTGTCGCTCTTTAGTGCACTGCGTACAACAATCATGTTGCAGAACTTTTGAATATGTACTGCTGTGTGGCAAATGTACATTCTGGAGTGTTTTACTTTAGCATTGTAGGAGTTAATTTCTGCAGCTGATTATGCTGTTATAATTTATGCACATGATATGCTGGAATTATACTTTTGGCCTCAGTATTGACTCTCATATATTATTTTAAATGTAAGAGTTATGGAAGATTCTGGGTCAGATTTTAAAAGCCATAACCTCACTGGAAGTTAGATGCTCTACTGTAATGATGCTTTGTATGGAGGCATTACATTAAAGTTACTCACTCCATTGAAAGTAGGTCCTTCTCAGAAGTCAAGACCAATGTCAGTTGTCTCTGGCTGACTAAATTTGCAGATGACTGCAAATTAAGAGCTGTCTTTGAATCTCACACTGACACAAATGTTCTCCTGGATGGGCTGACACAGACAAACAACTGGTGTTAGAGCCATGGACTAAAACTAAATGTCAAGAAATGCATAATAGTATCCTTTGGGAAGTCATCCATCCCTGGTAACTATCATATTGACAACACACCCCTTAGTGTTGACCCAGTAGTCAGGGACTTAGGGACACACATAAATAGTAATCTAGCCTTTGATCATCACATGTTTACAGTGGTGAGGAAATCATTCTATGTTGCATGACTTGTAATCAAAGGTATGGCATCTAAGGCCAAGGAAATCATTGCTCTACTCTATTTGGCATTCATCAGACTTATCACTCAGTACAATGTTCCCTTTGGTATGTACCTAACCAGGCATATCCAACAAATGGAACGTCCACAGAGGTTCCTCACTAAAGGAATACAGGGCGTAAGTAATATGTCCTATGCAGACCACCTGAAGCCACTATCCCTGTAGTCTGTCTCCTAAAGGCTTTTGAGGGGAGATCTATGCCTGGCATTCAGGGCATTGTCAGATCCCACTCTGATGCCCCCCCCCCTGTTTATCCACAAAGCAAACAGTACCAGAATTACCCATTCTAAAGACATAAACCTTGCCTGTGATATAAGTTGGACCTGCTGGAGAGATAGGTATGTGTCCCAGAGAATACCACGTCTATGGAACAGGCCCCCCATCCATGTGAAGCAGAGTTCCTCCCTAATATGATTCAAGTCCAACTTGAACAATTGGATGGGAAATCATGAATTCATCCCTGGTTTGGCATCTATGTTTCTGATGCAAACAGGTAACCTGTAAATGGTTAATCTCCCAGGCCCATGCTTACACTTATCAAGGATACCAGAACTTGTCAGAGATTTGGGATGCATGGCTAGGCTTAAAAAGACCCTTGCGGTCATTAGCCTAGTTAACACCTATGAACCTATGAACCTATAGACTCCAAAGTTCTATACTGACTATGATCTCTTAAAATCATGTTGAATGTCAGCAAATTCAAATGAATGACATATTTCTCCTCTCTGGCAAGAATACATAGAAAAAGTAAATGGCATAAAACAGTGCTCTGTTGTTCTTGCTATTGCATAAAGTGTCTTTGATTCATAGACTGTAGTTGTACAGCCATAGAAGAGCTTGCCTACTGCAGTATGCAGCACATGTAGATGAAAACATAGATATAAATGATAGCACACAGGGAAACATGTGTATAGCAACACATGAATGAAATTAACAACATTAGAGTGATTCATACATGCCAGTGCAAATGTCTTACAGTTTCTTTGTGCATCACAATATAAAAAGAATGCATACAGAGAAGCAGCAGTTGGGCAGCTAGCAGACATGGTCCAGTTCCAGCAGTCTGAGATGAGCAATGCTATACTGTCCAAGCTGCCAGTGCCAGCTAATTTGACTGGATTGCACAGTGTTGCATACCTTAGGCTCATAAGTGTTACAACCTTCTCCTTGCCTAGCATGTCTTCACTAATACCTAGAAAAGGGAGTGCTACTTATTGGACCATTATATAATTCAGAGCTTGGTCAGCATATTTCAACCATATGCAGAATGTCAAAGAATACACGGTTTTCCAGTACCCGTGGATATGAAATTAAGTGTAGCTCTTTATTCCCTTGCTACAAGGACCTGTGAGCAACCTAAGCAAGACATTTGGCATTTTGGACTTTTGTCTTGGGGGTACTCAATACATTTCTCAGTGTTATGTTGCTATATGCTAATGCGCACATACCCAGAGATGCAGCAGTTTATGTGGGGTTTACAACATTATTTACTTTTCTGCTCTACTAGGTATAACAGAATGTACTCTTCACATCATAAATGCTCTCCTTGGCCCACAATAATTGAGATGCATCAGCAGGAAAGACTATCATTCTGTCTTCTTCCAAACAATCTAAAATGCATATGGGATCATTTCTGATGTGTTTTTGCGGCATCCTGGTAGTTGATATGATTCTCTACTTTGGCAAACATTATACCTGTATGAGCCTTTCCAGCATGGTGATTTCCATAGGGTCATCTTGTTGATAAGTGCTGACAGAGTTTGCAGAATACATGCTGACATGAGTATACCTTGCAAGTAGTAAACATTAACCTAAATGTTCTTTACTTAAGTATTTTGTAAGAGGTACTGATTATCTCTCTGCACAATGGCTCACAACCTACTTGCAGAACCCTGAATCCATTGATAAGATGCACTTCAGCATTGCTCATGTTCAAACATGAAACATCAAAGAGTATGCTTTTATTCTAGCGAAAGCTTGGTTTTAATGCCTGGATAAATCAGGGGTTCCTTACAGTACTGGAAGGATAGATGATATCAATAATCATGTAGTCCTGTGGATCATCTTAGATGGACTATTGAATTCACATGGTAGAGAGCCACTGAACACCTGTCTTCTTGTGTTACTTTCCTTCCCATAGTGGATAGACCTCTAAGACTTCTTTGGTATGTGTGGTGTTCAACTTCAGGACTTTGGCGTGCTTTACCTTTTTTCTGATTAGAGTGTGCAGGGCTCATGACCTCCTGTCATATGGATGGCATGCAGCTGTGAAACCCAGACCTTGGTAATATTTACTGGTGATATCTACCAATACTGTAGTCAGGCAGCAATTGCTGCCCATTTAAGAGGTGCCAGACATCAGCTCCAGACATGACTATTGAGGGTATCCCTTGTAATAGGCCACAAACACAGCTAGTCTGTTTATATACCCTATCGTAGACACTGGCAGCTGTGCCAGTATGGGCAAACTTAATAGCATTCTGAATTCTACAGAGGGTAATGCTTGCTGCTGCATTGCCTGCAACCATACCCCTGACTACAAACATCACTTTGTGATATAGGGGCAATCTGTAAGATACTCAAAGCAAAGGCACAAATCTATGACATTGCCTTGCCCCTAGGTGCCATATATTGGATAAAATCAGGTTATACTGGTTAGGCTTGTAAGGGCCCTTAAGCCATTAGCCTAATAATCTCCTATAAACTAATGACTCTATATCTGATATCCATGCCTTTACACTGGACAGCATCATCAGCAAGGCAACATAGCTGTGAGGCATCAGATTATCCCTGGATCACACTCCTGAAGGTCTGCAGATTAATACTCAATGTCATATGCATGTCAGAAGGCAACAGTGATGCTTAATTGCATTAGATGTCACTCGATTTTGGCCTGTGCTGGATATACCCACTAAGAAATCTGTTTTGACCTCAAAACTAGAGTTTGTGTCAGGATTTCAACACATCTGAGGATCTTAGCTACAGAGTATTCTTCTGCGCATGGTGTAGCAGAAATTCAGTAGTACATCTTGGAAGATCCATGATATTCCACCATTTGTGCATCCTCTGTTGACAGCTATTCCATACACAGGAGTGAGACAGACACTAGTATTACCATTTCCTTTGTAACACATATGTATCTGAGTACAGTACACAAACTCTGCAGAGGAGAGCACATCAACATCTTATCCAACCTCAGCTATTTGTATATGTTGACAATCACTAATGCTATTTGTAAAT
>NC_056735.1:1539202508-1539282508 GCF_019279795.1 Protopterus annectens
CTGATGAAGTTTCCACCTAGTGAAAATAGAAAAAAATATATATACATGTTTGTTGGGAATTGAATCCAAAGCCATTTCATTAGTAAGGTTACAAAATGATAATAATAAAGTAACAATATTACAACTAAAATATGGGTTGTGTATTCACGGTTTCAAAGGAACATACACTAGCTTTAGCTCCTTTCTTTTCTGAGATGGTATACTACTTTGGTTGTGAAGCTATCTCATAAATGTAATGACCACATTGCTCTCAGAAGCATGCACTGCCCTCCCCATAGCAATGATTACTTAATGGTGATAACACAATTGTTTTTCTTTTCAAATATAGACTACCCACCAAATAGGTTGTCAAAGTATGCGTGCTTCTGAGCTCAAACTGAATATTATGGCCATAGTAATGCATTTCAATATGTTGTTATCACACACAAACACCACCAGTTATTATTTGTCAGTCAGTATGCAGCTGCACTGTGCATTTACATACCACATTCCACCTCACCATTACCATCTGGTGATAGATGAATTTTATATATACCTATAATGTCTGGTTGTAAGAAAAGTTTAAGAAATAGTGATCATAGTAATGTATTTTAGCTTGTTACTCCTAGACAGAGATACACCACCCCACAATCATCTCACATTAAAGATGAATTTTGATGGATCATGTAACAACCCACTGTTGTCACACATAGCCTGTCACTCCAAAAATTATAGTGATTCTTTGTACACATTTTTGTATACATTTCTGTACACATTTCTTATGTGTGATTATGAAGGATGTGAAAGGCATACCGGAATGAATTTCATCCTAATGCACATGGACACTAAGACAACTCTTAGATAAACCATAACAATAATCATTTAAAGATAACAAATCAGGAACTAACACAATATTAAACCAAAAGTTCAGCACAGAGCAGGAAAAAAAATCTTCTGCAGAGTGCTGACCATAATTACAATTTTACTAGAAAATGATTAAGCTCTTTCATCACGTTTATAACAAAAACTTCTTCAGAATCAAATTAATAAACACAACAGTCATTTAAAAATACTCCCATCTAGCTCACATGCTTCACAACAACCAATAGAAACACTTTGGGCCGGATTCACGAAGGCTTGCACAGAGTCTAAGAGTAGAGTAAGACTCCAGACAGCCAATATGTCTGCCGAGCGATCCAGGAACAGCCGGCAGGGCCGTGCATGAGAGCTCCGAAAACGACTCTTGCACGCACAGTGTTAGGATATGCAAATTACCTCATTTGCTGCTGAAAGCTATGCAAATGAGGTAAATTTGCGATCCAGGAAACACTAACTTGTCCGAGTAAGAGTAGTGTTATTTGCAGAAATGTACTCCGTTTGTAACTGAGTACTGTTCTGCAAATAGCAAAACGGAGCTATGACAGCTCCAAATAAACGATGCATCCAGTTGAGGAAGCATGCCAATGACCAAATATAAGGCCATTGGCATTATTATGTGTTGCAAAATAATAAAAAAACAATTTTTTTCCCCTGACCTCCGATGTTTAAGCATAGCGCAGCAACGAGCAAATGTGCGGCACTCTAAAAACCAGAAAAAAAATTCTAAAAATAGTAATTTTATTAAATATATTCATCTGCCATGCAGGTGAATGGCAGGCTGAAGACAACATGGCTACTGAGTAGTGGTTGCTAATGTGGGAAGCTCAGTCTGAGAAATGTAACCAAGCATTAGTAGGCAATCCTATGCAAATGTGTATAAGGATAGTGAATCCCAATTTTCTCTGCCATGTGAACCATGTCCCTAGAGTGTAAGAGTAGGATTAGGATATAGTAGAAAACAGGTGACATCATGAGGGGGGTATGTATCAAAGACTGTAAGCTTATTGGAGCAGAGTGGCATGTGTTTGCTGTGAGTCACTCAGGACTGGAAGAGGCGTGTCTACAGTTATCTGAACCGAAACCCAGAAACTGAAGGTGTATGCCGTGGCTATCACTAAAGTTTTTTGCAAAGATGCTTACACTGTGTGCATGCGTGTGCATGCCTGTAAACCTGTCTAAGCCTGTGTGTGCATGTGTGCACCCGTGTAAGCCTGTGTAAGGCTGTCTAAGCCTGTGTGCACGCATGTGCACCCTCCTAAGCCTGTGTAAGCCCGTGTAAGCCTGTGTAAGCCTGTGGGTGCGTGTGTGTGCATGTTTGCACTTGTTTGCGTGGTGCTGTCCCCTGTGGAAACAGAAAGGGAAAAGGAAGGAAAAGAAGTAGTAGGAAGTTAACCAAGGAGAACTAGCAGAGCTGCCAGGTGAAATCAATCAGAATCAGCCAATTACACAGGCAGTACACTAGCCCAGCCCAGCCCAGCACTTAAAACTCTGCAAACAACATTCTCCCATGTTTTTCTTAGAAACACTGCAACACTGCAGTCTACAAAGAGAAGTGAAAACTTAAAAAACTTAACTGAGACAAAAAATGTTAGGGGCTGTCATTGCTATTATAAGGCAACATGTGCAAGATGCTGAGTGTGGTGCCATTGCAAATGCTGCTGAGCAACCCACAGTGAGGAGACAGAGAAGAGTGTACAGACCCAGGGTAACCTACCAGGGCCTACATGAGCTGGAGATAGTGGAGCACTATAGAGTGGACAGAGATCTCCTGCAGCAAATTGTTGAGCTGTGCAGGCCATGCCTCACACACAGAACCAACAGAGGGGAACCCATCCCAGTGGAAACTGAGGTATGTGTTGGCCTAAGAATATTAGCAACAGGTACCGTCCAGAGACCAACTGGTGATATGATGGGGATTTCACAGGCATCAGCATCCAGGGTACTGCACCAGTTCCTGAATGCCATGTCAGCACATGTCGGTGATCATGTATATTTCTCCAATTCCCGCAAGGTAGTGGCCAGCAATATGCGTCTCTTCCAGCAAATAGCGGAATACCCTGAGGTAGTGGGTGCAATTGACTGCACAAACATACACGTCAAAGCACCAGCCGGTGAGTGGGGTAGGGCCTACATTAACCGCAAGGGCTTCCACTCCATCAACTGCCAGGTCATGTGCGATGCCCAGGGCATAATACTGAATGTGTGTGCTGGCTGCCCTGGAAGCTACCATGATTCCCATATCTGGCATCTGACGCAGCTGTACCAGACATTTGCCAATGGGGACATCCCTGACGGTCACCTAGTGGGGGATGCTGGATACGCACTGGAGCCGTGGCTGATGACACCCATCAGAAATGCACACACACCTGAACAAGAACTCCCTAATGAGACACATGCACAAACACGAAATGTAATCGAGCGTGTGTTCGGGATGCTCAAGTCATGGTTCTGTTGCCTGGACACATCTGGTGGAGCCTTGCAGTACTCACCAACTACATGTACCCAAATTGTCATGGTATGTGCCATGCTACACAATATGATCCTGCGAAAATAGCTGCAGCAGGAACAGCATGGGGCAGGGCCACACAGCCCCCAACCATTGCCAAGTCCTGCACAGGCACAGCGTGACTCATAGGAGGAACAACCTGAGCCTGCCCCAGTAGGCAGAAGGAGGTGTGCCCAGTATGCCTTGGCCTTGGCAAAGAGGCAACGCATAGCACATACACTGGCTCAGTAGGAACCCTGGAAATTATACCTCTCTCTGACTCGCACATAAAATGAAAGGGATGCCTAACTTGACACTACCTGTTTCCAAACATGTATAGGGAGTGTAGTATGTGAATCCAACATAGGTAGCCCTGCACCACCACCTGAGGCACGATTGCCATGTTTTAAGCAATATAAAGCAGTGCTAAGCAGCATTTACCAATATTTAGTATATGTAAACAAAATTCCCCGTGTTAACTAGAACAAGGTTGGGCAAGGTCAGGCAAAGTCGTGCAAAGTTGAGCAAAGTCAGGTAAACATGCTCATATTTGCTTTACTGTTCCTTAAGCAGTCTGGTCTGCCCAGCATGAAAATAAAAAGCAGTGACAGGGCTCAAGCCCAGGATACTGTGCACTATAGTCACAGTACTGAACCACTAAGCCATGATAGCATTTAAGTGGTACAGACACAACAGGACAATTGTACACTAATGCAAACACAAAGACATGCTGTATCATGCCCCTAAAGAGGCATATGGGTAACCTCCCCCACAGGCTTATGCAGACAGAGAACATCAGGCCAGGCTGTGTGATGTGGGTTGTGTAGGCTATGAAGTTGCAATCTAATATACGTGACATTGGATGCTAGGATTTGTAGCACAGTAGTATGCCTTAAGCCAGTATGATAGACAACAGTATAGACTGAAATGGTGTACCATACATAGTAGTGCAGGCATAGCAAATGTGTATAAGTGTCATGTGAAACCCTCATCCTATGTACACCCACAGTAACAATCAGGTGTGCCCTCGGGTAGAAATGTACAATTAATAGCTGTCCCCCCTGTATGTAGAAATGTTGGTAAGTATATGCAAAGTGCCTCATGGAAGCCCTGCAGGCACAGTATGATCCATGTTGATCTATGACACAAAGGTGAGCCCTGCTGTAAAAATACAACTTGATTTGCCATACACATATAGTATAAATGCCTATACTGGGCGTGCTCACACACTCCAACAAATGTAGTGGATTTCATTCAGCATCACACTGAAAGGTCATACTGGGCATGCCCACACACATTAATAAACAAAGCAAATGTCAGGCAACAACATACTGAAAGATCATACTGGGCATGCTCACACACACAGGCTAAATACGGATGTGATAATAAGGGATCTATGGACAAATGTGGATAGTCATCTCTACTTCCAGAAACACATGCACAAAAGTGGTCAGAAAATCATGCTATGTGTTCACACAAACTGCCAAGGTCTGTGCATGTAGGTCAAAGGAGGTTCCCACTACTCAGCGGTCATCAGACCCGTCAGAGAGTACCACAACACACTTGTGATGAATCTGACTCGGCATGTTCAGCAGCCAGAAAGACCACTGAAGTACCTTAACAAGAGGATTACTGGCCTCAGATAGTTGCCCCATGCAACAACACTGAATGTAACCCAATCTGTACTCTATTGCATACTGTCTACTCGGGAGATCTCTGCCCAACAGACAGGTTCATATCATGGCTACACTCAGATCTGTTCTGAGTTACAGCTCAATGGCACTATATATGCAGACCCAACTGATATTGCCAACATCCTGGCAGATAGGATCAGTGTTAACTTTACCCCCCTCTCACCCATGAAAGAGCACATCTCTATAATGGAAGACTGCAAAGTTGCTGTCATCACGGCTGCACAGGTAAATAATACTCTCCAAAGCCAGTATCACAGCAGCCATGGGACCAGATAACATCCCAGGCTGTGTAGTATCTACTTCCCTGAAGTAAAATTTAACATGGAGGGTCTATGGCTACTGAAGTTTCCAGAGGACTGCAAACTAGGAGCCATAATTGTAAACACTAAAGATGTGGACATCCTACAAAAGGGCCTCACTGAGACAGATGGCTGTTGTCAAAGCCATGGGCTCTAGCTCAATGCCAAAAAGTGCATTGTCATCCCCTTTGTTAAAAACTTTGTAGCCAAGAACTACAACATAGGTGGTAGTATACTTCACACTGAAAGTGTGACAAGAGACCTTGGGTCACAGGTGGACAGTGGACGCAACTGTGATAATCACATTCCCACAGTAGTCAGGATACCCTCCTATGTGGCACACCTCATCACAAAATGTGTCTCATGCAGAATAGAAGAGGACATTGTTCCCCTCTACTCATCACTCACTAGAACTATAATAGAGTACAATGCCACTTTTGCTATGTACCTCACAAGACAACCACAACAACTGGAAAGCCTGCAGCAATACCTCACAAAGAACATTAGTGGCCTGAAATACATGCCATACACAGACCATCTCAAAATGCTCCATCCGTACTCCCTTGCATATCGCCTACTCAGAGGTGTTCACTGCCTAACATACAAAGCTATGTCAAACACAGAGCTGTTAGACATGCTCCACGTAAAACACTCATAATCCCTCTGACCTTCGGACCCAAAACCATGAGTGAAATACAAAAGGAAGGGGTGTACCCATTTACCTTATGGATATCCACACCTTCAGGTTAGTGGCACTGCATGAGGCCTTGGAGACCATGCAAGTGCAACTAACATTGGGCAAAGCTGCTCATCAGATTGTAGCCTGCTTACAGATCATGTACCTTGTCTCAGGAACCTCACTCAGTATTCCTGAGAACAGTGGAAAATATAAAGGTCCTATCAAACACCATTATATGAGGGGATTACAACTACCCAAACATTGAGTGGGAGAATTACTTGTGTACAACGTCCTTTACCCAATGTTTCCTAGAGTTTAAAAACTCTAACACCCTAGAACAGCTGGTCACCACACCCACTACAGGTGACAACATACTGGACATAATCATCATCAACATGGGGTACCAGTGTTCCACAACAGAGATAAACCCCTCGCTGGTAATATCAGATCATAAAGTAATCACAATGGACATCCACATCCCACCCCCCCCCACCCAGTCAATAAAACCACTGTGAAGACATATTCAAAAGCAAACTGCACACTTCCCAAGACCAAAGTGGAATGTTCCAAAGACCTCTTGCTATTGGATAATGGTATACAATCTGCAGAATCATTTACAAGTGCATCCTATGAGCATCTACAGGGATGCATGGAACAAGACAACACAAAGAAATCCAAGATGCACTCCTCCAAAAATAAGACAACAATCAGGTGGTTGTTGCCCATAAATAAACTAGATGACAGAAGGAGGAAACGGACACATGATAGAGCCAACTTCACTAAAGGAAAGGCATCACTGATCATTATTAGGAAGAAACAATGATCGCTCATAAAATAATCCAAGGACTGTTTCTAAAGGCAAATAGCCAAGGAATATAAGAATAACAACCACAAAGCCTTCGGTAGCTATACCAGACATGTAGGTGTCAACTTCCAAATATGCTGTCAGCTACTGAAAAATGGAAAGAAATACACTGAACCAACTTTCATTGCCCACATCCAGGGGGACAAGTTCAGTGTAAACTCCTCCCCCCCATCACCCCCAAATGGCCCTGTGCCCATCACAGAAGGATACTGAGCCCCAGACGTCATGGACATGCAGGTAAAGACAGCCCTCTCCAAAGCTAAGAACACAGCATCAATGGGACTGGATAGTGTTCCAGGCTGCATCTTACACTAGGCCCAAAAGGAACTACACCCTCACCTACATCCACTGTCCAGACTCAAGCGTACCACAGGCTATGTACCCAAAGAATGGCATACACTAACAGTCATCCAGCTCCACAAAGGGGGTGCCACAACAGAACCTGGAAACCATTGCCCTATATGTCTACTCAGCCTGGTCTACAAAGCTATTGAGCAAATTGTTATGGAACCCATAAACAGAGACATTGGAGACCTCCAGACACTGGACTCTACACGTCTTAGCCTTGTTAAAGGCAGATCCTGTCTCCTACACCTAGTTGACTTATTTCAAACAGTTACCAAGGACATAGATGTAGGTGAAAGTAGTCCACACAGCCCACCTGGACCTCACTAAGGACTTTCTACACCATTCCCCTGTGATCATAGACAAGCATACCAGCTTGAACATTAACAGCTATGTCACAGGATGGTTGGCCAAGTGGCTCACAGATCAAACACACATGTTCAGAGTTGCAGGTGCTATGTCGGACTCTAAGCCAGTCATAAATGACATCCCACAGGTCTTGGTCCTGGGACCCCACCTTTTCAGTAGATACTGCTCAGAGGTACAGGCAAGCATGGAAGTTGTATGGCTGAACAGGTTTGCAGATGACTGCTAACTGTGGTTCATAATCGACTCTACGGCTGACACAGACATCCTCCAGAAGTGTCTTACAGAGACTGATACCTGGTGTGAAAACAATGCCCTCAAGCTGAATGCCAATGAATGCATAGTCATCCTTTGGGTAAAACAATGTGCACACAAATTACCACATGGGTGGTAATCCAGTATGTACGGAGAAAGTCATTATGGCCCTGGGGACACAGGTAGATAGCAAACCCCCCTTCGATGGTCACATGGCCAAAGTGTTTAGACATTCCTTCTATGTAGCCCACCTAATGTAACCCACTTTATATAGTCTGATGATGTCACCATCCTACAAATATACCTGTGGAAAAAAGAATTCACAGAAATGTGCATAGCGTATCGTGTAAATGCATATTCATGTAGTATCATAAAGTAGTTAGGTAGGGGTTTGAATACTGCACTTGACAAGTGTTTGTGTGTGGTCTCCTTGGGAAGGAGCAACCTTTTTGGAGAGTAGTAAAACACTTAAAAGTGGTATACTAATCATTGTCAAGTCTGATGATGTCACCATCCTACAAATATACCTGTGGAAAGAAGACTTCCCCGTAATGTGTATAGCATGATGTATTAATGCGTACTCCTCTAGTATCATGAATAGTTAGGTAGGGGTTTGGGTCCTGCACTTGATAACTGTGTATGTGTGTTTGTGTGTAGTCACCTTGGAAAGGAGCAACCTTTTTGGAGAGGAGTAGAACACCTTAAAAGTGGCATACATATCTATGTAAAGTGTGATGATGTCACCATCCTACAAATATACCTGTGGAAAAGAGAATTCCCAGTAACGTGTATCGCGCATTGTGTTAATGCGTATTTCTCCAGTATTATGAAGAAGTTAGGTAGGGGTTTGAATCCTGCACTTGACAACTGTGCTTGTGTGTCATTACCTAAAAGAGAAGCAACCTTTTTGTAGGGTAGTAGAATACCTAACAAGTGGTATACTTATCTTTGTCAAGTCTGATGATGTCACCATCCTACAAATATACGTGTGAAAAAATGACCTCCCAGTGATGTGTATAGCGTGTTGTGTTAATGCATACTCCTCTAGTATCATGAAGTAGTTAGGTAGGGGTTTGAATCCTCGACTTGGTAACTGAGTGTGTGTGTGTAATTACCTTGGCAAGGAGCAACCTTTTTGTAGAGTAGTAGAACACCTTACAAGTGGTATACTTATCTTTGTCAAGTCTGATGATGTCACCATCCTACAAATATACCTGTGGAAAAAAGTCTTCCCAGTAATGTGTATAGCACGTCGTGTTAATGCCTATTCCTCTAGTATCATGAAGTAGTTAGGTAGGGGTTTGAATCCTGTATTGAGTGAGTGTGTGTGACACTGATGACCAATGTGTTGTGGATTTTGCTTTTACTACTGTATGACATATCAGTATGCATTGCACATGTGAGGTAGCTGTGTGGCAAATACATATACGTACATGTTATCTCAATTATTGCATGTGTGGGAACCCTGCTTTATCCAAGAACACAGCTGTCATCTTTGCCAGACTGTGCTGTTGCTTCCCAGACCTTAGATCACATCTGTATGCTTGTGACAAGGCCAGCCACTGCAGTGATCCCTGGCCGAGGGCATCCATGTCACACACATTCATTACAGTTTCTATTGAATTGTGTGAGTGAGGGTTTATGGCCGAGGTATATGTCAGACCTGTTCAAATGCAGCAAAGTCTGCCAATGATGACTATTCATTATAGGTGTACAACAACCTTTGTGGATATGCATGCAGACCCCTTATTGCTTATGTGATCCACTGAGGGATTTCATAATACCTTAGGAAATGTGATTATCAAAGGAGAGATGATGTAACACTAGGTTGCATGCACACATCAGTACCTGTTCATCATGTTGGTGGCTACTACCTAGTGGTACTGTGGGGATACTATGTTCCATAAAGGTGGATGACTATGCTTAGTTTGGCTTATAGATTTACAGCATGGGTTTGACAACAGTTATCTGTCTGTATGATACCCTTGTGGAGGATGTGTGTGTCACCTGGAGAATGCATTATAGGCCACAGTATGCATTACCAGACGTGGACGGACATATCCCTACTGTGAATGCTTGTACCTAAGAGAGCTATATGCCAAACAGGAGTGGTTTCTGTAATGGGTGCAGGTGAATACCACTGGTTACTGGCATAGTATAGTACCTGAAGGATCCAAATGTTGCTGTGTGTCCTACATCTGTGTATCAGTTGTCAAGACATCATCTAATGATTGGTTATGGTCAGGCTGTTGAAGTTATGTATACTACCAGAATGCTGAACAATGACAGATAGTAACAGTATCACCCACAGCACAGTGTCAAACCATGTCATACACACATGTGTAGGCAGGTTCCGAAATGTGTGTAGTACAATGCATACTGGCCTCCAATAGAAACTATGGAGTGTTACTGTGTAATACAGAGCATGTCACCCTGCCCATGTGTCCATTATGTATGTACATGCAGGCAGTGCACCTCTACCATGTTCACAACTGTACACCTGCAAATCTGTGCTACACACATCCCACACATACTGTCCACTCTCTAACACATGCTGCCAATACTGCACACATCAGCCAAATGGCACATGGGCGGGCAATACACTATTGGAACTAACACTGGTGTAAACAACACTACAATGACAATCACAGCTTTAATGCATCATGCCTGCTCAGCTACACCTTCAAGCATATCATTACACTCTACTGCTGACAACATGCTAACATTGCTATACTGCTAGTAAGACAACCTGGGCATCAGCACTATGGTAGCCTGTTCCTGCATCAATGTTACAGATGACAGGAGATGGCACAGGTTTCATCATATGCACAGGGTGTGTTGTTGGTTTGCCAGAGGTCTACAGTGAGCCATCCAATCGACATGTATGTGTGTGTGTGTGTGTGTGTGTGTGTGTGTGTGTGTATGGGGCGAGAATACTGCTATGGGCCAATGTTGATGTAATGCGTGTGGGTATGTGTTAGCCCTAGGTGTCTGGATTATGTGTGTGTGTGTCTGCATGTACACAGTTCCACCATGTGGCTGCCATATACAGGTATTTGTGGGACAGCCACAGACTGTACCTGTGAGACTTTACAGATCATCATCTCTTGCCATGGATACGGTACCTGTGCCTGGAAGGAGTGCTACTGACACTATCAGGTACTAAGCCAGACTGGGTACTATCCCCAGAGGTAGATGGATGTACACTGGACCCAGGTCCCTGCTGGGACTGTCCAGAGCCATGTGTACGTGGTCTTCTAGGACGTTCTATGGACAGCCCACCCCCAACATTGCTGGGGCTGATACTGGCACTACAGGAGCGTCTGTGACTTGAGGGATGTCCGTGGTGACTGCCAGCTGCTGCTGCTGCTGGCATACATCCATGCTGACGACTTAACTGTCCTGCACTGTCCTGATACATGGACATGACATTGCGGAGGACATCTAATCTCTCTCCCCAATGTCTATCAGTGACCTCAGTGTAATTACGGATAGCACCAGCTAGGTCATGGATATTGTCAATTACGGCAGTATGTGCCCTCTGTGCCCTTAGTCCCTGTCTGGTGTACCATTCCATACATGCCTGTGCCTCCATGACAGCCTGGAAAATGCGTGAGGTTGTAAGACCTGTGGCATGTCTGCCAATGGCATGATGAGCAGCAGAGCTCCGACGAGCATGCCTGGACATCTGCCTATGTGGTACCCCTCCAGACATCTGGGTATGGCTGCTGTGTCGGAATGCATGTGCCATGGATACCACACTGTCCTGGCCAATGCCGACTGTATGCTGTCCCTCAGCTAAGGGCATTGGTGATGATGTATTGGCAGTATGACTGTGTGCATGGATGGGGTGGACACTTGTGTACTGTCGATTGGTGGCCCGATGACAGACCCTGGCAAACACGCCTATGCCTCAACACACCTATCATCATTATCACTATTTTGTTCAGTGACATCAGTTTCCCTGCTGCAGTGAACCAGCCCAATGTCAGCACCTGTGAGAGGAAGACAGGAAACAAACTTTACGACCTGTAAATGATGTCGGCACACATGCACACATGCACACATGCACACATGAACACATGAACACATGCACATGAATGTACTCCTCACTAAAACAGACACACACACACACACACACACACACACACACACACACACACACACACACACACACACACACACACCACCAGCAATCCAGAACGTACTCAATAGCGGGTGATGGTGGGGTACAGTATCACAAGGCAAACAGTTATATCACACGTGTCAGCATGCAGGATGTGTGTTGCTCAACAGCATGCAGTGCGGGTGTAGACAGCCCTTGCTAGTAACAGTATACATGGCATGTGTGTTGTTGTTTAGTGATTGGCCTCACCCTGGAACGCAATGTGTACATGGACGCAACATTGCTGTGTAAGTATTAAAAGCTCTGCAATGTCCTGTGCACCATCACTCACAGGTATACATACCATGGCTGGATGTGTATCTGTGTGTCACATAGATATCCATTTCTGATTAGAGCGTCTGTGTCTTTAGCAGATAAATGTGGACACAGGTTTAACATATGCATGCTATGTATACACACAGGATGAGTGGCGCATGTATACCTGATGGAATACCATTGCTCAACATAGCCATTGTACAGTAGGACATATTGTGGCCATGCCAGTGCCAGCCCTGACATGGCATGCTACAACACAACTGCAGCATTAAACATCACACATACACAGTGTGTGTCATGTGACCTATACACTCAATAGCATTACAAGACATATATGCGTCACTTTGTGCAAAAGGTGATTGCTTTGCATAGTGTGTATTGGTCCATATGTCTGCACACACACAACATTGAGGTGCATAGCAGTTAATGCTATGTGTAGTAATGTGGTCACTGTAACTGGATGGGTTGTAGTACTATGAGCCATCATCATGCAGCATCATGTGGTCACTCAAGGCTACTAATGTGTGCCAGACTGGCACATACCATGCTGTACCAGAACTGCTGTACCATGGCTAGATTCACCATTTCACAGCCAGTTCTTACATGGGTTTGTATGGTGCCCAATAGGGGGAATTGCCTATCATGAATGTGTTATGTGTTGAAGTGTGTCGCACAGATACATGAGAGGCATCTGCCCTTCAGGTATATTATGTGTGCTGTGCAGATGACATTTGGGATACTGGAGTGTGACCTTACAGTGGGTGTCTGAATACGCCATGTGTAGCATGTGAACATGTACTGCATATGACAAAGCTGTGTATGTTGTGTGCGTGTGTATTGCCTCTGCCTATCCAATGTCCACTACAGTGTTGCCATAATTGTGTGGGATACTCTGTGTACTGTATGTGTTTTAGCCAGCTACCCACATTACTGGGATGTGCATAGTCTCACAGCAAACATGCACAGCATGCATTATGCGTAGGTGTGTTACGTGTACATGGCCTACAGCTCACCTATGACATGCACATTTAATTAGCAATATTAAATGTAGAACAACTCACCAGCATGGGTCTGCTTCCTTGCTGTCACACCAGAGGGACCTACAAGGATATGAGACAGTTTGTCAGTGGCAACAACTGTGACATTGCTACTGTGTGTCTGCAATCTTACAGTAGTACAACGGTTGACAGTCACAGGCCTACAGATTACATTCCTAATTATTAGTATTGTACAACACTCGGCACCACATCCTCTAACTACACATAGCATGCTCTACCAACAGAGGTAACAGTAGTCTACAGCTATGGCATGTTACCTGCACACTCCGTGTCAACTTGCTGGGTGGCACCGGCCTCCATGATGATACATCTTGCTTGCTGTTGTTGTTGTTGTCCAGGAGCCACCTGGCTCAGGAGCATCTCCTCCACTCTGGTGAGAGGGGGATGGATGGCTACCCCACCATCTGTGGCAAGCTGTTGTCTATGGATATCTGATGCATGCTGCCGAACATGTCTAATTAAATCACTGCAGTGATGGCGTACCTGCTCATATGTCTGGTTTTACATGCCTATGTCATTTACCCTATGGACAAGATCTTGCCACAGTGCAGTCCACTCATGCTGGTCCTGGCTGGTTCTGGAGAACAGCAGGGCATAGTGCTGCACCAGGCTTGTTGTTATCTGTTCCTCCTCTGCCGTGCTGTAGGTGGGGTTATGATGGTGGGCCATTACCCTGGAAGACAATGAAACAAGATGTGTGAGCAAGTCATGTGGCACACTTAACATTCTAAAGTACAGATATCAATTAACTGCCATATATAGCAACCTATTGGTTGTCAGAGGATACACACTTTCAGTACCACATATCAGTGCTCAGCCCACAACTGCCTGACAGTGCCTGGCACACTCTATATATCAAACCATGTTTTGCACAGCAACAAAGATAAACCAGTATGTAAGACTATACAACAGTACATGGCACACTGTATGCGACACAATGCACCACCTAGCCACAGGAGGTATATATCAAGCTAATGCATCAGGAAATATGCATTCCATTGCAATGACTGTAAAGTCCAGTTACAGTATTACCAGTATACCACACTAGTCGTTGATGGCAAACCCCTGCCTAACATATGTGCACATTCATTAATATAGGTGGCATACTGCTGTACTAGACTATACATGTTGCTAGATACACACTTATATCCTGTAACACACATATGACTGAGGCCATGGTACAGGCATACCCACACACACACATCAGACATACATACCAGACACAAAGGTATGGCAACCCAGATAACCTTTACCTGTGTACCATACAGTACTGTGTGTGTCAGCAGTTACAAAGCCTTATGCCTGAGGTATGTAATCTGTGAGGACTACAGGGAACACACAAAATAGTGGTTCCAAGAAATGTGGACATACACCATACTGTGCTGTATAGGCATACAACCTTAGGTAGCACTAAAGTTCATACATGAGTTGGATTCACCAGCAGTAACACTCAATAAGCATACATGTACTGCTTTAGCCTACAATGGGACACCCCAGTTGATACCAAGGGACTACGTCAGACTGTATGGCATACTGCTTTTTCTGTCTAGCAATTACATGCACATCTTTTGCTGGGATCACAGCTAGGACACATAATACCATGACAGAAACAGTTTCCCACTAAGCTATCACACATATACAGAACTCTGACACATTCACCAACACATTCACCATCACACTCAGTCAACCTCACATAGCAATTATTGCAACAAGTACATGAGGGTGTGTATCGCTTCATAGGTAGGTAATAGGCTATTGGCCCTAGGGCCTATAGAAGTCTAGCCATATGCTACTCTGGCCTTTGGCACACAGGTAAGTACATTTCATGTGGCCCTGTCAAGCAGAGGCACAGAGGTGATTCCTGGGGTGTATTTCTTATCTCCCATACAATCATCAGGATTATTTATGATGACTGCTAATTAGGAGCTTTGTTTGCTATTGATAGGTGGTTTGTTCCAGAGTATGGGATGTCTCTGAGATAGGAATCTATCCCTCCAGCATGTGCTGTTTATTGAGGTCACAACTTTTAGGTCCCTAGAGCATGTAGCTCATAGGGATTGCGATCTGTCTATGTGGAGCATGTCCAACAGCTCTGGGTTTGACATAGCTTAGTATGTTAGGCAGAGGTCACCTCTGTGTAGGCGGTATGCGAAACAGTCTAGCTCTGGGTCTGTGAGATGGTCTGCATAGCGCATCTGTTTAAGGCCGGTATTACTCTTTGTGAGGTATGTCTGGGTCGTTTCCAGTTGCTGTAGATGTCTTGTGAGGTACATACCACATGAGGCATTGTACTCTAAAATGGGCTTTATGTGTGATGAGTAGAAGGGAACACTGACCTATATTTCCCTGGATGACACACCTTTTGTGATGATGTGTGCCACGTAGACAGATGACATGACCAGTGTGGCACTGTGATTATCAAAGGCATGACTACTGTCCACCTGTGTCCCATGGTCTCATATCACACCTTTGGTGTTAAGTAGACTACCACCTATGTGGTAGTTCATGGGTACAGAGTTTTTGCAAGAAGGTATGCCAATGCAGTGTCAACATTAAGCTTGAGTCCATGGCTTTGTCACCAGGCATCTGTTGCAGTAAATATGACCCTGTCTCTCTCTTTCTATAAATATTATATATATATATATATATATATATATATATATATATATATATATATATATATACCCACACATACATATAAACATCTATTGGTGTACATGTAGATATACATATAGGCACATATACAGCCCACCTTTCATGGTGGGGATATCAATTATGCAAAGGTTGTGAGGTATACAGTTATGTCATAATATTTTACAGTGTTGTGCGGAATGCAATGAAGGTGTTCTCAGCTCATGCAGCTTTAGCAGGCCTCACTGGCTGCAACACTGCAAACCTGACGAATCATACCCACAGCGTTTAACCACCACATGTAATATAACAGCACTGTATGCTGTCTTGTTTGCCATACACTACAACCTACATAGAAATATGCACATAACAACCTTCAACAATATATATATATGTCCACCCTTCACAAACAGTTGCAGTATGCCCCTTGCTCTATGCACATGTACAGATTCTAATATATCTGACACAGACAGATCTCTCTGTATGTGTGTGCCATACACACACAAGGTCCACACTGTTGTAAGTTTGTGTACCTCATGGCTGTCCTGTTGGGCCTTGCTGCAACATGAACAGGTGTCACATGTGAGCACACAGTAATATTAGAGGGTGTATATATAGCTGCAAATGCTAGATTAGCATACTAACCTGGTACAGCTGTTGCCAGTGCTAAGCTACACATTAATATGACTATCATGCATTTGTTACACTGTCACATCCATGTTTATATAACCATATGCACTACTCCCAAAAACAGACATTGTACACACTACTGTACAGAACACAGATAACATAGATCAGATGTTTGACATTTAATGCTGAACTACATATGTCACAGTCATATCCCACTGCACACAGCTACACACTGATTTCTCCATGCCAGTAGTTATGCAGGCCATCTGTGCATAGATACGTACTGCTGCCATATATGGATGATTCAAACTATGTAGAGTACTCTTCATAAACATCTACTACATGCCAGTAAATACATAGCTTTTGCATACCTTTGCTTTGTATGTGTTTGTATTTGTCTGTTTCATGTGTTTTGTAATAGCTTTTATTTGTATAACTTATGATTTTTTTCAAGATATATATATTTTTTCAATATCATTATTTTTTTTCTTTTCAATATAGTATTTCTTTTTCAATATTATTTTTTTCAATATATTTTTCTTTTCAATATATTTTTTTTCAATAATTTTTTTCAATATATTATTTCTTTTTCGATATGATATTTTTTCAATATATTTTTCTTTTCAGTATATATGTTTTCAATATATTTTTCTCAATATATTTTTTATTTTTTATTTTTTTTTCAATATATTACTTTTTCTTTCAATATATTTTTGTTGATCTTTTTTCTTTTTTCCTGTTGCTGTTGTCTGCATCCGTCCGTCTCTCTCTTTCTCTCACTCTCCCTCCATACTTGCAATTAAATGATTGCATGTGTGTACAGCAAGTACAGCCTGCTTTTATAGGTATCTGTACATGTGCATGTGATGCCCTCTGCACCAATTGGTGGCCACCATTTGGCAATTGCATGCAGCCTGCTGTCATAGCAACCCAATTCTATAAATTGCTAAGTCAGGTAGGCGTAGCCCTTTCAGCTTTCCAAAGTGGGGACCATGCTTGTTTGCTGTGGACACCGTTGTGTAAGTCAGAATGTTGGCATACTTCTCATAAGTGATGCTAGGGGTGTAGCCAGTGATTTGAATGTTGTACTCAGACCTGAATGTTGCCACTTCCAGTACACAGTTGACAGTGTAGAATTGTACTCACCCCTACAAATGCTAACACAAGATACATGGGAGTATGTAGTTTCTTTTCTACTCATACAATTAGCTGCCATACATATGTAGTTACTGAGATGTTTTCATTTGGCACATGAACTGTTTGGGAACTGCTGTACTGTGGATATTAATGTACTCACTTCTGCACAGTTTGTCTTTTACTTTGTTGACATTATCACAAGATGCTCATTAAACTGGACAATTCCAGTACTGAGTATGCCTACCTACATCCTTGCTTTACCTTAACACACAGGTATTTTGTATATTTGGGTGGGGATTGTCCTGCTATGATACTGTGTGGGGGTTGTAAAGTGCTGTTGTAACATCATTTACTGCTAGAAAGTCTGGTTCTGTTATCACAGTCATGTAATGCAATTCCACAACAACTGCTGGTAAAGTTCCACAGAACAGGTTTTGTATTATGGCATTCCTATCTTTCCTTTACATTCACTCATTCTGATGCATGATATATATATTTCAGCAACAGCCTGTTGTATATCTACTATGGCTTAGTGGTACTTCATGCAGTCTAGTGTGTCCAGAGTCTGGGGTTCGAAACTGACAGCGGTGTTTTATTTTGCTGCTGAGCAGAACTAGGCCCATCATATGCAGGGTGACTAAGGCACTTTTAAGCAGTTGTAAGTGGGTTTGCTCGGGTTTGTGCAACGCTTAGCTATACTTACCTAAGCGCACACAAGCGCACACTCTCGCAAACCCGCTAACTACTGCTTAAAAGTGTTTACTCGCGCTAACCCTCGCGCTCATTTCTTTGAAAGAAAAGAAAATGGGGAGATAGGAAAGTGGTGAAAAAGGGGAACAAAGAGAGAAAGCCAGTAGGGAAAACAGCTCGGGATGTGCAGGACAGGTGTAGGGAAGATCCATAGTTGCCCATTTCTTTAACAGCAACAGCTGTGCATATACTAGTAATTTGGAGGGAAAATTGAAACCTTCCACCCCTGAGAGAGGGGTGAGCACAACAAAGTATGTTGTACTGCCAATTGAATTTCAGTTTATGTGTCCAGCGGACATTTGTGCAAAATGGGCAGCAATCTATGGGGCATAATGTTTTTGTGGGAGCAGATTGCCCATTTTTTTTTTTTTCAAGTGAGAGTGGAATGTGGGGTAGGAAAGTAGGTATATTTTGGGAGGTAGGTTGGGGAGGTAAACAGACAAGACAAACAAGACGCATACAGGGGTGGAATATGACACATGGGGTGGGTGAACACCATTGACGGGGAAGGATGTTTGGAAATCGTAAGCCCATGAGCCACAGATGGGCAGTCACCACTGCACCTTCACAGCCCGGAGAGTGGCTGTGTTTGGGGCTGCGTAGGAGGGGCAGGCTCACCCGTGAGGCACACCACTCTTGCCTCGAGCTGGCGTAGAGGATCAGTGACTGAACGCTCAATCTCCCTACGCACCACAGCCCAGACCGTTCGGAGGGTGATAGGTGGCCCTCCTCCGGCCATGCTTGCACAGGGGGGATGACCCCCATCCCCTGCAGTGCTTCCACCTGAAGATGGCACAGGACCAACGGAGGAGGAGGTCCTGAGCTGGGCACCGGACTTGCTAGTGCCAGGTGCCATCGCCAGCTGAGGTGAGACAGTTGGGTCTGCTGGGACCGGCCTTCCCATACGTTCTATGTTTAGGAGGATTTAATGTCAATATGGGTTAGTAATAGCCAACAGCATTCTAATTTAGTTGTAACAGCATGCAGTAGTATTCCCATTAACCCAACTCACCAGAGTTCCAACAGTTGAACAGCAAGCATAACGCATGCATATATAGAACAACAGTGGACATTCCAACAGCATTCAGGATTGATTGGTGGCAACAGGCCACCAAGATTGTGGTATGTGAACAGGGCACATGCATTATAGTAAATGCAGATATTTATGAACCAATAGGACAGGTGTCCCAACAAATGTTATGAGATTAGACATACCCATTGAGGTGTGGAATTGCATTGTTTATGCACATATAGTAGGGTGTAAAAATATACCTCCATTAACAACTTATATATACTTATAAGTTTACACTACATTCCTACTGACTGCAGTTATATATCCCCTACATGTATTATTACACTAGGCAATGTCCGTTAAAATGTGAAATGGGTTTTGCTAGTTCTTGATATACCTGACCTGTATCTGACATACAAACTGTCCTGGGTGCATATGTTACTGCTACATATTTATATATTTTATTTGTATTTATATATCTACATATCTGGATGTGTTCAGGTGACATTATCAGGTATATGTTGACAGCCCCCTACATTTCTAGCAGCACACTGACATTTCTGGGGAACACAATAACAAGCTACTCATGTGCCAGATTAACCTGTACATGCCGGCCATGAACTGACATTTGAGGACTGTATATATATACTTAACAGCTACTGGCACTCCTTTCATCCAATTTATATGGGCCTACCCATGTGTGGGTTGACTGCGCTTAATACAACAGTACTAGTTCTATAATGCAAGGGTACAGCAACATATCGAATAAAGTGACACGGACACACTCCAGGAATTATACCTTTATTAATTACATTACACACTTTTCTAGTGGCTCTCTCATTTATTTGATATATCAGTGCATGCAGAGGACTTTTATTCAAGACATATTATACCTTTATTAATGGGTTACACCACCTTTTCATGCTGTCTCACTTATTTTATATAACAGTACATGCAGAGAAGTTATTCAACACTTATTATACCTTTATTAATGGGTTACAACACTCTTTTTCAGGCTCTCTCACTTCTTTTATATGACAACACATACAGAATAATTACTAACCTGCCTGGTGGCGCAGCCTTAGCAGCCTATCTGCATAGGCTTGCTGATTCGCAGCATGGACACCTGCAGCTGTGAAGTAAATTAAGGGATATTGAGACATACCTATCCATAATATAGACTACAATAGAAATTCTTACATACTTCATTCCATGGCTACATACTCAGTAGTGGGGCATTTTCCATTTCACGGGCCTCCTGTATCCACTGGTTCAGTCAGTCCTCCTTGCATCTCTTCAGGTCTGAATAGTGGTGTCTGACATGCTCAGCAGTCTGAGGGACACCTGTGGCACTGGTGAGATCATGTGCTAGACGGTTCCAGGCTTCTGCTTTGTACTCTGTGCCCTGAAACTGGCCCTGCAGATGTCTTGCATCATGATGATGGACGAGGAGCCAAACCATTACTTTTGACTCCTCAATGCCCCACCGTTGCACTCGAAAACGAGAGCCCTCTCCGACACCAGCCATACTGTCTGCAGATGGGAGCTACAACCAGTTATGGCAATTATTCCTGCCTATGGAGCATAAATATGTCTCATTTCCCGCACTTATTTGTGATTGGCTGGTTTTGAAAATTCTCAGCTAAAAGCAAACCTGCTTAGCAATGGGTAAACTTCCACTGATATATATATGAGTGTGTTGGAAATGCATCCATATGTAAAGCTGTCATGGCTTAGTGGTTTAGTACTGTGATTATGGTGCATAGTATCCCAGGTTCGAGGCCTGTCATTGCTTTTTATTTTACTACTGGCCAGACCGGCTAGGAGGTGTGGCTGTGTTTAGCCGACTTTGCTCAACTTTGCCCAACATTGCTCAGCATTGCTCTACGTTGCTCTACATTGCCCGATGTTGCCCAATGTTGCGCTAGTTAGCGCGGTGCACAGCTCCACGCAAACATGTTTTGTTTGCGCTAGTTGGCGCGATGCACAGCTCCACACAAAGCCATTCCGCTAGTTAAAGCAGTGCTAAGCTATGAGCAATTATACTTTACTGTGCTTAATACTAGTAAACTTTACTTAACAGTGCTTCACATTGCTTAAGATACGTTACTTATGCATTTATCAGTATGCATGACCATTCCACCTTCTTATATATAGATATATATATATATATATATATATATATATATATATATATATATATATATATATAATATTGTTCACTACTACATAGGCCATTTCAATGCACTTTGCTAACATTTAAAAGGTAAATGCCAGGAGTTATTTTTATGCACAGATTTCTGACAGAAAATGGGAAGGGGAGTGGTGGGGCTCAAACTGGAAATGCCTCCTCTTTGTGCGAAGGTTCTACCACTACGCTATTGCTATTTGGCTTAATTTGCATATAAGTAGTTTATTATCCTCTTCGATATCTACACTGCTAACTGTAGCTAAGCAATGGGCAAACCCGCGCATACACGCGCAAATACGGGCAGCTATATCGGGAATAAAAAAAAATAAAATGGAAAGATTTACATTTTAAACTTGTACAGGAATTTAGAATGTGGGGGAGTGTAGTGTTGGGTATGTAGACATTTGAGTGGACTCGCTCATTTCTCTTGACATTTGCAGTTTAGGTACTTGCAGGGGCGTGGATATTTGGACTGCTCGGCAGCCTGACACACCCCCTGCAGTCATGCACGCTCCATGTTAGCCTTAGAGTTGAGTCAGCGTGCCCTCATGAATATGCATGACACGTTGACATCATATTCTTAGACTGCCATTTCTGAGTAAGACTTAGTTAGTCTTACACAGAGGATTAGTGAATCCCGGCCTTCATGTTTTAAAAAGGGCAATTACATTTACATTAATAAGTGTCTAATTGAAAAAATGGGCCACAAATCAAAAACAGAAAAAAAAAACATATATCAATAAAATGTATACATGAAAATGCATACTTATTAACGATTAAGGTATAAGCTGCAACACATTAAACCATGTAAGAATGAAGCTTTAAAATACTAATAATGGAGACCTTGTCATTGAGACCTGATGGTGAATAGGCATTCAATTTAATCTGCCATTTTAGCTCTTTGCTTCAGTGAGGTTTCACCATTGTCCCCCCTGGGATTTGAAAATGCAGTGTCAATACCTAAAAATTCAAAATTATGCCTTGGATTTTTGGAAACATGTTTGTAAAGTGCATTATTAATATTGTGATTTCTGATATCTAGGGAAGGTTCATAAATGCAGTCTGTAAACTGCCTCTTCATTTTCCCCATGTAAAAACAATCACAAAATTTACGGAGGGCTAAGTAGATAACCCCCACAGAATTGCATGTACAGTAAAAAGGTATTTTTATCAGGGCATTGTTAACTCTAAGACTTTTTCTGAGATTTATTGACACTGGTTACAGCAACCACACCTGAAAGTACCCTTTTTATGTGACTACTCTCTTTTACAATCGTTCTCCTTTCCAAATAATCTTTGATGGATCTGCATTTTCTGTACACTATATGTGGGACATCTCCTAGTACTTGCCTGTATCCATCAAAACAAGAAAAAACTTTCAGTTTTTTTTTTCAAAATCCCAAAAATAGTATTATAGTCATCTGTTTAAATAGTGCCATATTACTGTGTGAATTCCCTGTTATTAGGTTTATTGTTGTTTTTGTGGCTAATCTTATGTGAACCATCCTCACAAAGTTATGGTTTGTAAAACCCTTCCAGTTTTTTATTGTTATCTCACTACACACATTTTTTATAA
Source organism: Protopterus annectens (assembly GCF_019279795.1). Classification (NCBI taxonomy): domain Eukaryota; kingdom Metazoa; phylum Chordata; order Ceratodontiformes; family Protopteridae; genus Protopterus; species Protopterus annectens. The sequence continues at coordinate 1,539,225,781 of NC_056735.1, forward strand.
AACTAGTGTGATATCCTTGAGAATGGAACATATCAGTTAACTTCTTAGCCTCTGAATTAAATGTGTCATTTTCTGATACCATCTACATTAGCCTGACAAACTGCCTGTTTACTATCACTCCTTTTTGATGCACAGGATGGGAGCTAGTGTAATGTAACAGACTATTAGAATAGGTGGGATATCTGTAGATTAGCTTCATAGGTTCATAGGTAGGTACTAGGCTATCGGCCCTTGGCCCTATATAAGCCTAGCCAAAAAAAAAGTTCCCTGGCTTTCGCCACTCAAGAAAATTATTTTCGTGTGACCCTGTTGAACAGAGCAACAGAAGTGATTCCTGGGGTGAATTTCCCATTTCCCATCCAATTGTCAAGATTTTTCATAAAGAGGGCTAATGAGGAGCTTTGTTTGACATGAATGTGTAGTCTGTTCCAGAGCATGGACAGTCTCTGGGACAGGAATCTATTCATCCAGCATGTTCTGTTTATTGTGGTGACAAGGTTTAGGTCCTTGGAGCGTGTGGCTCAGAGAGATTGGGATTTTTTTAAGTGTAGCATGTCCAACAGATCTGGGTTTGTCATGGCTTTGTATGTTAGACAGAGGTCGCCTCTGAGCAGATGATATGTGATGGAGTATAGCTGAAGGTATTTGAAATGGTCTGCGTATGGCATCTGTTTGAGGTTGGTAATCCTCTGACTGTGGTATTTCTGAGGTCTTTCCATGAGGTGTTGTACTCTATAATGAGTCTGATGAGGGATGAGTAGAGAGGAACAATGACCTCTTTTTTTCCTGGAGGAGAACCCCTTTGTGATGAGATGTGCCACATAGAAGGATATCCTGACTACTGTGGTGATGTGATTATAAAAGGAGAGACTACTGTCCACCTGTATTCCAAGGTCTCTTTTCACACTTTCAGTGTTTAGTAGGCTACTATGTGGTAGTTCATGGGTACAGTGTTTTTCCCAGAGGGGATGGCAAAGCACTTCTTGGCACTGAGCCTCATGTACACAGACAACCCTCTCCTCCTCCCACAAAACACAAATACATGCGAGAGATGCAACTATACGGCCAAACTGGAGGCTGAGCTCTCTCAACATAGGACTGGCAAGACCAGTCAGGAGGAGAAGGTTACCACACACACTATAGACCCAGTCTCACATAGTACCATCACAACCTCAAATCATACACATAAACACACAAAGACATACTCGGCGGCTCTGATCAAAAATCTACCAAAACAGCAGAGGCCACCAAAGCAGACACCCAAACAACCACCACCTCAGAACACAACACCTGCAACACATAGACCTCACAGTCAGAGTGTCAAACAGTCACAGCCCTTAAGGCCAAACACAATGCCAGACACACTAGTCATTGGTGACTCCATAGTCAGACACACTGACGTCCCGCTCACCAGACTGAGTAAGGAGAAGGTCACAGTAAGCTGCCTGTCGGGCGCTAGAATCCGCCACATAACGCAAGCACTCAGGTCTCTCAACAGCAGGTACAAATACGACTCAGTCATTGTCCACGCTGGTGTAAACGACCTGAGACGCACCTCCTTGGACTACATGAAAAGAGACATTGAGGAGCTCTCTGATTATGTAGCCCAGGCAGGTATGACCCTGACCTTGAGCAGTATCCTACCTTCACCAAGAATGATGCCACAATACAGAGATAAGATGATCAGCTTTAACAATTGGCTTAAACTCTGGTGTCATTCAAAGGGGATCCAATGTCTGTCTGCCTGGGATGACATGCTGGACAAGCCACGCTGCTTCGCAAGGGACGGCTTGCACCTGTCACCCTGGGATTCCGGATATTGGCAAAGGCTCTTGCCACCCCATAGTGCCTTTTTAGGCAAGGCTCAAATTCTAAACCTACCACCCTAGAACACAAAAAGGAAAAAACTAAGGGTAATGCTGCTCAATGCCAGAAGTCTAAATCTCAAAATGCACGCACTCGAGGCCCTTCTCAGTATGGAGAACATCGATGTCTGTGCAGTGACAGAAACCTGGTTCAAGGCTCCTGAGAGCACCCCAGCACTATCAGGTTTTACCTCTTATCATGCGTTCCGCCCCAAAATCCGGACAATACCAAGAAAGGAGGGTATCCATATTCATCAAGGACACCCACACCTCAAGACTGGTGGCAACGCACGATGCATCGGAGACCATCCAGGTGCAATTAACCATAGGCAAGACTGCTCTGCAAATTGTAGCATGTTACAGGCCACCCTCACAAACTCAGGAACCTCACATGGCCTTCCTGAAAACACTAGAGGGATAAATGTATCACCAAACACCATCATACTAGGTGACTTCAATTACCCTAATATAGACTGGGAACACTACTCAAGCCCAAACACCCTAGCCCAAAAGTTCCTGGAATTCATAAACTCAAATGCCATGGAACAACTAGTCACCATCCCCACAAGAGGAGAAAACATACTTGATCTCATCATCACGAACATGGGAGCACAATGTTCAACACTGGAAGTATACCCCTCACTGGTGAGATCAGATCACAAACTAATCTCACTGGAGGTCCTCATCCCACCCCCACCTGAAATAAAAAGACCACAGTAAAGAACTTCTCGAAAGCCGACTTCACACTTCTAAAGACTAGTGTGGTCTCCTTTAAGGCCACCGAGCCGGCGGAAAACAGTACTCAAGCCGCTGAATCACTTACAAATGCCTTCTACCAGCACCTGCAGGACTGCATGGATAAGGCAATCCCAAGCAAAACAAAGACTCTTTGTACCAAAGGCAAGCGCCAGTCTGGTGGACCCCAGCCATAAACAAACTCTACAACAAAAGGAGGAAGCTACTACAAGATAGAGCAAAATCCTTAAAAGTAAGACACCCTTGATCACTATAAGTAAAAACTAAGAGCTCCCATAAAATCATCCAAAGCAAATTTTGAGAGAAAAATAGCTAAAGACTCAAAAGACAATCATAAGGCCTTCTTTAGCTATGTTAGAAACCTGGGAGGAAACTCCCAGATATGCTCAGAACTAGTTCAAAATGATGTGAAGATTACTGATCCTACAGACATTGCCAACATACTGGCTGACAGGTTCAGTGCCAACTTCTCCCCTCCCCCAAAAGGAGAGATATCTATACCAAGCGATTGCAGCCCCCAAACATCTCCAACGCCCAAGTGAGAACTGCTCTCTCCAAAGCAAAAACACAGCATCCATGGGACCTGATGGTGTCCCCGGCTGTGTGCTCCACGAACTCAATGAGGAATTAAACCCACAGCTAAGACAGCTGTTTAATCATAGTCTTACCTCTGGATATGTACCCAGGGAGTGGCGCACTGCAACTGTGGTCCCACTTCACAAAGGCGGTGCCTCCACCGACCCTGGAAATTACCGGCCCATTAGCTTGACAAGCCTTATCTGCAAAGCCATGGAGAGGATCATAATGGACCTCATAAATAAAGACATAGGGAATTTGCAGACTTTGGATCCATCCCAGTTTGGCTTTGTCAAAGGCAGATCATGCCTTCTAAACTTGGTTGACTTTTTCGAAACAGTCACCAAAGCCATTGATGAGGGAAAGGCAGTCCATACAGCCCACCTCGATCTGGCAAAGGCCTTCGATACAATACCCCACTCGGGTATCATTGAAAAACTCATCAGCTTAAATGTTAACCCATACATCACAAGATGGGTTGCAAACTGGCTGAGTGACAGAACCCACAGGGTCAGAGTTGCTGGCGCCATGTCAGACTCAAAGCCTGTCACAAGTGGTGTACCACAGGGCTCAGTCCTGGGCCCACTCTTGTTTGGCATCTACTTTTCCGAAGTACAAGCAAACACAGGAGGGTTATGGCTGACAAAGTTTGCAGATGACTGCAAACTGGGCCATAGTAGAAAACACATCTGACACAGATATCCTTCAGAAGGGTCTCACAGAAACGGATAACTGGTGCCAGAGCCATGGCCTAAAGTTAAATGCCAAAAATGCATAGTCATACCCTTCGGGAAAAACAAGGTTACCCCTAGCTACCAAATAGGTGGCAATCCACTGAGCACAGAAGAAGTTATCAGGGACCTGGGGACCCAGGTTGATAGTAGTCTGTCATTCGACACCCATGTAGCTAAAGTAGTTAGGAAGACCTTCTACATTGCCCACCTTATCATGAAGGGATTCTCATCTAGATCAAGGGAGGTCATAGTCTCCCTATACTCATCACTCATCAGACCAATGATTGAGTACAATGCCCCATTCGGAATGTATCTGACCCGACACTTGCAGCAGCTGGAGAGGCCACAAAAGTTCCTCACCAAAAGGATAAAGGGTCTCAAACATCTGTCCTATGCTGCCCGACTGAAAGAACTCCAGCTCTATTCAGTCGCTTACCGCTTGCTCAGAGGTGACCTTTGCCTAACATACAAGGCCATGTCAAACCCAGATTTGATGAATATGCTTCACCTCAAAAAATCTAGATCCATCAAAACCACAAGGGCGAGAGACTTAAACCTCGACATGGCTATTAATAGGACGTGCTGGAGGGATAGATTCATCACCCAAAGACTCCCTATGCTGTGGAATAAAATCCCGGTATATGTGAGGCAGAGCACCTCGCTGGCCTTGTTCAAGAGAAATCTTGACCAATGGATGGGAGATCGCAGATATACCCCAGGGATTACCTCAGTGTCACTGCTCGACAGAGGCACAGCAAAATAATGGCTATAGTTCCCCATACTAAAGGGGTGGCGTAAGCCACAAAACTATGGGCTAGGCTTGTAAATGCCCTCGGGCAGATAGCCTAGTATGAACCTATGAACCTATGAACCTATGAGCTTGAGGCCATGACTTTGACACAAAGCATCAGTCTCAGTGAGGCCCCTTTGTAGAATGCCCACATCATTAGGTGATTCTATTATGGCTCCTAGTTTGCAGTTGTCTGCTAACTTCATTAGTCAAAGACCTGCCATGTTAGCCTGGACTTCTGAGAAGTAGATGCCAAACAGGAGTGGACTTAGGACTGAACCCTGTGGTACTCAACTTGTCACTGGTCTGAAGTCAGATGTGCAGTTGGCTACTTTCACTGTGTGGATTCTGTCACTGAGCCAGTTGGCCACCCATCTTGTGACATAGGGACTTATGCCCAGTTTAGTGAGTTTATATATAATTCCAGAGTGGGGGGTGGTGTTGAAAGCCTTGGCAAGGCCAATATACGCTGTGTGCACCACCTTACCCTCATCCACGGCCCTGGTGACTGCTTCAAAGAAGTCAATCAGATTTAGGAGACATGATATATATTTTACAAATGCAAACTTAGTGGGGTCCAGATTTTGGAGGTTACCTATGTCTTTGTTTATAAGCTCCATGATGATACATTCCATGATCTTGCAGACTAGGCTTGTCAGGCTAATTGGGCAGTATTTCTCGGGGTCCGTGATGGCACCCCCTTTGTGGAGTGAAATAACCGTTGCTGTGCACCATTCAGTAGACACAAAGCCTGAAGTGAGGCTATGATTGAACATGGTACTTAGGTGGAATGCCAGTTCATTCTGTAGTTCATGCAGAATGCAGCCTGGGATGTTGTCTGGTGCCATGGATGCTGTGTTCTTGGCTTTGGAGAGTGTGGTCTTTACTTGTGCTTCCATGATTACAGGGGCTTTGCATTCTTCTGGTATAGAGAAGGGCCCTTTGGGGGGGTGAGGTGGGGTAAAATTTGCACTGAACCTATCTGCCAGGATGTTGTCAATATCAGTGGGTTCTATATATCTAGTGCCATTGTGCTGTAGCTCAGAGCAGATCTGAGTGTTGCCATTGAGATTCTTGACATAGCTGTAAAATGTGTTGTGGTTGTCTTTAGAATCAGTGGCAGTTTTATTTTTATAACTAGCTTTGGAGGATTTTGTAAGTGATCTCAGCTTCATACTGGGGCTGGCCAGGGAGTTCCTGCAATCAGGGGATTTTACTCTTTTTTGCAACAGCTTCTTCCTTCTGTTGTAGAGTTTATTTATGGCAGGGGACCTCCAGATTGGCTTCCTTTTTTGGAGTATAGCGTCTTGGTTCTGTTGGGGATGGCACAATTCATGCACTTATGTATGTGCTTTTACAGTGCAGTTGTAAAGGATTCAGCAGGCAGACCTCTATTTTCCATCTGTATGGGTGTTGTGAAGTTTGCCACTTCTGTCTTAAGAAGCATGAAGTTGGCTTAGAAGAAGTTTTTTACAGTGGTTTCTTTAATGGGGGGTGGGGGCAGGATATGGATGTCTAGGGAGATTAGTTTGCGGTTGGATCTGACCAGCAAGAAGTTGACCTCTGGCATGGAACATTTGTTGCCCATACTGGTAATGACCAAGTCAAGAATATTGCTGCCCCTAGTGGGGTATGGACAAGTTGATCCAGGGAGCTGAAACCACTCCTCCAGTGACAGATAGGCTGCTCAAAGCTCACCACTCTCACTGATGAACAGAGAAGCTTCCTTCTATCTTAGTAAGGTCTGGGCAACAAAGAAACTACAAAACAGCCCTGAATTCATCAAAATCTGGAAACCTGACTCTACTGGTTATAGAAAGGTGGGAAATGAGTAAAGAGATAGTATTTTCATTTTCAAAAATTAAAAGAGATACAGTTATACAAACACTTTTAAAGCATAAAAATGGGTATTGCACTTGAGCATGTAGCCCTCAACATTTAAACTGTTGAAAAACACTTAAAATTATCAGTTAAAGTGCAAACATTGTCAGAATTCAAAAAAACAGTTAAAATAAGTTGCAAAGTTAATAAAAATGCTTGGATTAGTGCAGCTAGTGAAAATAAGCAATAAAAAGCAAAACAGAGGTGCTTAATCCACTCAAAGTCTCTCTTTTGTCTCTCTGCTGCTGTAGTATTCTGCAGGACACCCAGGCATGATCTTGCTGAGGTAATACAAGCACAAACACCTTGCAAACATGGGTTTTTAAACAGAAAGATGAAAGGGATAGAGATAGCCCAGAATGGCCAATAAAACTACAGATTCTGAGCTGAAACCAGTCCTCCAGTGACAGATAGGCTGCTCAAAGCTTACCACTCTCACCGATGAACAGAGAAACTTCCTTCTATCTTAGTAAGGTCTGGGCAACAAAGAAACTACAAAACAGCCCTGAATTCAGGAAAATCTGAAAACCGGACTCTACTAGTTATAAAAAGGCAGGAGACATGTAGAGAGATAGGATTTTTTTTGTTATTTTCAAAAATTCAAACAGATACAGTAATACAAACACTTTTAAAGCAGAAAAATGGCTATCACACTTGAGTGTGCAGCCCTAAACAGTTCAACAGTTGAAAATGTTACTTACCAACCTCTTATTCATCACATCTTTAGAAATGTCCACATCCAAGTAATTGATGTGGGTATTACTATAAGAAACGATAAACTTAAAAAAATACTTTGATTGAGGTAATTAACAAAACCCTCTATCACATATATGGATTTGTTCCAAACAGTGACTAAATCATCCTAAAACTGGATGTATAAATCCCAGGGTGGTGGATTGAATACCTAGAATACATGCTTTATCTCCCATTGTAGCATAATGATGTCAGCAAAAATGGGGGTGCAAGGAGCCCCAATAGCTACACCCTTCTTCTGAAGAAAATATTGTCTGTCAAAGAAAATATATTTTTAAGAACAAGTTCCACAAGTACATCTAAAGTATTGATGTAATCATTGCTTAGATCTGTGGATTCTACTAAAATGGCATGAAACCACTCTAAACCTGTGTCATGTGGAATTACATTAAAAAGATGGGTTACATCAACTGTAACAAAAATAATATTTTCAGAAAACCCAGTCTTGCTAAGTTTTATAAGGAAGGCCTAGGAATCTTTTTATAGATGTTCAAATTTTTGATACATTTTATCTTAATATTGATGTGTCTAGCCAGAGAATGAGTCTTAGATTTATCTGTGTTGATAATCAGTCTCATAGGGTCCTTGTTGATTTTTGTGACCCCCAAAATTGCAGGTACTATAGGAAATTTCATATGCAAAAAAAAAGTCCAAGTATCGTAATCAATATGTCCTTGGTCAAACATGTTTTTCATTAATCAATCAATTTTAGCATAGGAAAAATTTACCCAGTTCAGAGAGGAGTCTTCATAAAAACAGCAGTTGAAAAAATGTGCAATCATTCTATTTATATAATTGATGCTGTCATAATAACAACCCCGCTCACCCTTGTCTGGTTGCATTACCCTTATCCTTCTGTCATGGCTAAGTTTCTTAAGTAATGCAAACTCTGCAAGAGAAAGATTGGAAATAGATTTATGGATTTTTCTGTTCAAATGCTCCCTAAAATCAAGTTTACATAACTTCTCAAATATAATTAAGGGTAAGGGAAGGGGGGGGGGTTATAATACTTCTTCAATGTAATTCCTTCAAAATACATTAATTGTTTCTGTTTTTGAACAACATTTTTAGATTGAATTGTTTTAAAAATAACTTAAAGGCAATGATTAAGTCAGCTATATTTGTTGCAACAATGGGGGCAAATGTATGCCCCTTGCTTAACAACTCAGCATACTCGACACTGTGCATCTCATGAGAAAAACTGTAGAGTTGAAAATCACCTGCATAGTTAGAAATTACCTGTAGTCCTATCCCAGCTGAGTGTATGGATTTGGTTCCTTGAAAAAATAGACCAACTCAGTTCCATCGATGGAACAGAGGAAAGACTTACCTAGAGAGGAGATGGAACTGAGTTGGCCCCTGCTGTTGGAACAAATATAGCTGACTTAATCATTGACTTTCAGTTGTTTTTATGAAAACTCAATCAAAAATTGTTCTTCAAAAACAGTAACAATGAATATATTTTGAACAAATTACATTGGAGGATGTTAAATAAAAACAAATTAGGACAACACAGGAGGCTCAGATACAAGAAAATTTACTAGTGTACACCAGGAGGCAAAAAAACATACAGTACAAGTATAGAATTCTGTCTGACATGATACAGGAAATATTCTTCATTTTATACTCTATACATTCAAGCTGTGCCCACCTTACTGACGTGGTCAGTCACAGGACACCTACATCACTATAGTCTATAATATTATATTCATAAGAAAGTGCTGAGATTATACTTTTTAAAAGTTTTCCCATGAGAATAATACAGCCTTGCAAAGCACCTGGTCAGTTATAATGTCTTTCTGTAAATGTTATTCTTTCAAGGTTTCAGTCCTGCTCGAATACAATAGTCAGTTTAGTCTTGAAATACGCTCCTTTGTTGTTCTTGCAACATTACTTTTAGCAGCTGTGCTGATAATATTCACAAGGCCAACTATCTCAGAGGAAGGAAGAAAATATTCAGTGCCTTATACATTCATTTTCCTGACCCAGCAGATAATCATTAGTGAAAAACATAAGCTTGCTGAGCTGGCTACTGCCAGGGTCAGAGTTCAATCACACTGCAGCTCCAAAGCTTCAAGCAATTACATGTAAGATCATTCTTACTGCCATATTGTAAAATAGAATAAAATGCATTACATACTATTTGCTTTTAAACTAGCATTTCATATATGTTTAAGTACACATTTTTCTAACAGAGGAGTATTATAAAGCCCCACTTCCCTTACCCTTAATTATGTTTGAGAAGTTATGTGAACTTAATTTTAGGGAACTTTTGAAAAGAAAAAACAATGAATCTATTTCCAAACTTTCTCTTGCAGACTTTGCATTACTTAAGAAATGGTAAGGGTAATGAAACCAGACAAGGGTAGGGGATTGTTATTATGGACAACATCAATTATACTGATAGAATGAATGTACATTTATTCAATTGAGTGGTTAATCAAAGACTTGTTTGACCAAGAATAGATTGGTTATGATACTTGGATGTTTTTGCATATGAAATTTCATATAGTAACCTGGACTTTTTGGGGTCACGAAGATCCACAAGGACCTCGCCAACCCCCCTTTGAGACTGATTGTTAATGCAGGTAAATCTAAGACTCATTATCTGGCTAGATACATAGATATTAAGTTAAAACATAGTCTCGACAAGTTTGAACATCCATGTAAAGATTCTTGGGAATTCCTTATAAAACTTAAGAAGTTTATGCTTTCTGAAAATGATATTTTTGTTACAGTTGATGTAGCCAACCTTTTTAATGTGATTCCAAATGACATAGGTTTAGAGCGGTTTCATTACTATTTAGTAGAATCCACAGATCCAAGCAATTGTGACAACAATAGTTTAGATGTACTTATGGAACTTGTTCTTAAAAAAATGGTTTGCCATCAAAATTTTGAAGGCAAGTTCAGTTCTCAAACAGCATCTGGCCAAAAGTTTCACAATGCCGAAATGGAATAATACAAAACCATAATAACAAAAGTACAGCTTCATTTATTTTTATGAGTTCGGCATTGTGAATGGAGATTGCAGTACAGTGAGAATTGAGGAATTTACCCTTTTCCTCACTGCAGCAAAATCTCTGTGTTGGTAAATATAATTTGCAGGAGTTGTGGGTGGTGCAGTCCCCCATATAGGGGGAGCAGGAGGTCTTGGCCCCCTGCCAAAACATAAAACGACATACAGACTTCTGAAACCAGAAGTCTGGTATGTCAAATCGAGTTTCTGATGTCTGACATTTAGGCTAGATGTTGTTTTTGTTTTCAACATTGTAGCTTGGCCTTTTGCTTAAATGTTTTGCCTTCAAAATTTTGACAGTTGTAACAAAGGGGAAACTGCAGCACAGCTATCTGGAATTTTGCAAATAATTATATGTCATTTGTGAATATCAACATGATGTATATACGATCCTTGAGTTACAAATGCATGAGAACTGTATGTCATGTGTATATCAAACTGCTTGAAGGTATTTGCAAAGTGCCGTTTGAAATATAACCACAGTGTACCCTAATGGAAAAGAACAGAAATGTCCATGCACTATTACAACTCTTTAAATGTATATATTATAACAGTGGAAACTGGGATACAAGAGGTTAACCTCAGTCTAGTAAATTTTAGAAAAATATCTGAAATTAAATTACTTTATGACTATGCAATAAAAAGAAGATATCGGTTTCAATGCTGCAAGGAGACACAATGTCTAAAACTAGGGAACTTTCTATACTGTCTTGAAAGTATTTTATTGTTTTATGACTTCTATCATTTGCCAAAGATCTGAGGAAAAGCTTTGCCTATGTATTTTTACAGGTAGATGATAAATGCTACCAACTGCTATCAATGGTTGTTTTGGGCATGGGGGCTAGAAGTCAAATGACAAGAAATGATGTTATTCTGCAAGCTATCCCAGTAATAATATTTGAGATATTAATCTGAGAACACTCTGAGAGAGACACAGCATTCTGTATTCTATTTTGGACTTGACAACAACTACATGATCCATTCACCACATCTGCCGTGCACTGAAAGTAAGTTAAATAGGGAATAGTAATTCTCTTAGATACAGTCAGGAATTTAGCAAAGCTTAATTTAGATGTTTTTTCTTTATTTATTTGAGACTGTCCTGCAAAGTTGTTTTAAATATTTCCTGTGATTTTGAACTCTGATGTCACTATAAATAAGTACTGAGTATTGTCTTGTTCTTGTATTATTATTAACAATATTTCAACCATTCATTGTGGTTGATCTGTCTAGAGATATTTAGGTTCTGAGAGTATTTGCTTATTTATTTGGTGACAATGTGTAGGTCACTACTAATAGCCTTGCTCTTGGTAAAACTACTGTTTGTATTAATAGTAACATTACACAGTAAGATTGGACACCCAATTGTTAAGGGCCTTAAAGTAGCTGACAAGGAGCTGGCTGCTGGCAGTGATAACTACCTTATAGTCTGGGAAAAAGGGGGCATAACTATAAACCTGTGCCATCCTTTCCGAGGAGTGTGCATGCATGTGTAGAACTCAAATCCCAAAGAGTGTGTGTCAGCTACTTGGACAGGGACAAGAAGCACTGGTTAAACAGAGAGGGTGTGAAGGTCTTGTCTTAGCCACTCAGCTGAGACCTCAACTCTATAGCTGTGCCACTAGTGAGTTTTATTGGCAATCTGGAGAAAGAGGGAGAATCCAACCCCCGCTCTGACTGTGGTCTCTGTGCTCTTAAGAGAAATTGCAGTTGATGCAGAGAGCTGCGTCTGGTAATACTGTGTGTGTACCTTGTTATCCTCTCAGTGTATGTCCCCCACTGGAGCCAGTGGTGAGAATTGAGGCTCCTTGATTACTGGTTCTGTTTTGGGGCACCACAAAGGTAAACCCTTAAAAATTATATTTTGACAGACAATATTTCCATCAGAAGAAGGGTGTAGTTGTGGGGGTCTCTTGTGCCCCTATTTTTGCTACCATCATTATGCTACAATGGGAAATAAAACACGTATTCCAGGTATTCAATCCACCACCCTGGGATTTCTACATTTGTTTTTTGGATGATTTGTTCATTGTTTGGTACAAATCCATAGATTAGAATGAGGGTTTTGTTAATTATTTCAACCAGACTATATATTTTTTGAAGTTTACTTTTTCTTATAGTAATACTCACATCAGTTACTTGGATGTGGAAATTTCTAAAGATGTGATGAATAAGAGGGTGGTAAGCAACATTTAAAGAAACAATGAAAACAGACTACGGACTCCTTGTACCAGCAGAAACCAAAAACGTGATCTTAACGCAAATTTATTTTCAGTTCACAAGCGTTTTAACGCATAGCAGTGGCTTCCTCAGAGAAATTCAAATACAAGCACTTTACACATTCTTTTTATAAAAGAACTCGAAAAGGAAATGACATCACATCAGGATAAGACACATAGAAGAAATATATTTACAAAAAAATATATGACATAAAATTTATATTATATATATTTTTTTTTTTTTGTAAATATATTTCTTCTATGTGTCTTATCCTGATGTGATGTCATTTCCTTTTCGAGTTCTTTTATAAAAAGAATGTGTAAAGTGCTTGTATTTGAATTTCTCTGAGGAAGCCACGTCGTTGCGTGGCGAAAACGCTTGTGAACTGAAAATAAATTTGCGTGAAGATCACGTTTTTGGTTTCTGCTGGTACAAGGAGTCCGTAGTCTGTTTTCATTGATTCTGTTGTTTTTTTCATATTTGGTTTAACATTTAAAGAAAGCCCAGTTATACTAACAGTCTGCTACATTACACTAGCTCCCATCCTGCACATTGAAAAAGAGGGTTAGTGAAGGGGCAATTTGTCCAACTGACCCAGATGCTATCAGAAAATGATACATTTAATGTAGAGGCTAAGAAGTTAACTGATATGTTCCTTTCTGAAGGATATCCCAGTAGTCTTATCAAAAATGTGTGCAGTGAGATAATAAAAAGATTGAAAGTGTTTTACAAACCATTACTTTGTGAGGATGGTGGACATACAATTGACCATTTAACAACAATAAACCTAATAACAGGGAATTCACACAGTCATTTCTCACTATGTACATAGGTGACTATAATACTGTTTTTGAGATTTTGAAAAAAATGGAATGTTTTTTCTTGTTTCTATGGAAAATATACAGAAAAGGCAGATCCATCAAAGATTATTTGGAGAAGGGGAACAACTGTAAAAGAGAGCAGTCACATAAAAACAAGTTAGCTTTAGATGTGGTTGCTGTAGCCAGTGTCAATACATCTCAGAGAAAAAATGTCTTATCAGAATTGACAATGTCCCGATGAAAATACGTTTTCACTGTACATGCAATTCTTTGGTGGTTATCTATTTAGCCCTATGTACATTTTATGATTGTTTCTTTTTTTCTAAAATCTTTATTTTATTTTAGTTTCATTATTTTAATGTACAATAACAAAACTTTTTTTACAGAAACTGGTCAGTATACATAGACAGATAAGGCCATTTGTCATTCAAATAACCAGCAAACACATGCAAGACATGATTTCTTAATATGACAAGAGAATACACACTAATAGAAGAGACATGACATTCTTAACTCTATTGATTCTATATACCATTACTGGCCCAAGATTGAATGTCAGTAGTTAAAAAGAAGATAAAATAAACACATCACATATACAACTATTTACCTGTAGTGCTACATTATTACACTAGTATTATTACTACATTAACATTTTTAAATAACCATAAAAGAAATGAATTATTTAAATCCTTTGTAGGGAAGGACTATCAATAGTACTAGTATAGGAGAATACATGCAAAGCCATTTTATATTACTTCAAGATGCAATCTAAAGTTAAATGTTTCAAATGTTTGCTAATATTTTCTGTAGTTAGTTTATGAGATAAAATATACTTGGATGCCATCTTTGTAAAATTTTCCCAGTTAATTTTAAAGCAGTCCAACCAGTTCTGCATAATATAAAGCGTAATTAATATAAATAGAGCAATCTGAATCCTCAATTCATTAGTGGGTATACCCATTTGGCCTACATGCAATATAGAAAATTCCCATGAAAGAGTAGACTTCCTGTATCCCATTTTTTAAAGTTTAACCCTTAGTGAGTTCCATGCATTTTGTGCATATTTGCAGTATCACAGGATATATAGTAGGCTGGCTGTCACTTTGGGGCAAAAGGGACAAAGAGGTGAAATATTTGGAAAGACGCTTCTTAGACACTCTGGGATATAATATGCATTGTTATTTATTATTAATTGTGCATGTAATAGTTTCTTGAAGGGGGTAAAACTGATTGTATTATTAATCGCTTGGGAGGGGTGGACATCTGTCAGTTTGGAGTTTTTATTTCTCCAATAATGTGCAAATGTAATAGAAGATTGGTATTGAGTGGTAGAGATTAGGTTATATGTAATTGATAACATATTTGTAATTTTTAGACATTTCAGGAGGGATAGGGCAGTATTTATTTCTTCCTGAACCTCATTCAGGAAATTTAACAAAGTAGGGACTAACTCTTTGATTTGTCTCAGAATTATTGCATATTTGTTACTGAGTTCAAATTTTCCTGTGATATCCTTTAGAGAGCTATCCTTAATTTCATAAAAATCCCAGACAGTTAAGTTTTTTATTTGGGGGAATTGGTTAAGATTTATCATTTTATTACCTAGTTTTAGGTTTGGGTTTAAATTAATGGGCTGCATGAGTATAAGTGTGTTTCTTAGGCCTAGTGAAGAGAGCTTTTAGAATGAATTAATTTTACATTTGATTAGATTAGGTAGCTTAATGTCTTTTAATGCATATTTATTTATGAAGGGCAATGATGTGGGATTAATATTACACAGTATTACATGTGCATGCCAAAGTTCAACCCATTGGGGGGAATGAGTTGAGTTAATTGGATTATGATCTGCAATTAACATGATTCTACTGGCACAAACTATGTCATAGTATAATCTGAAATCTGATATTTCAAGTCCCCCCTTGTTTTGGGAAGCATTCATTTTGCTAGGGGGATCCTTGGGGTCTTAGGAAACCAGATGAATTTAGATAAAGTTTTGTTAGTTTTTTAAAGAAGTTTAAAGGGATGTTAATATTTGTTGCATTAAACTGGTATACTATTTTTGGTAAAATGTTCATTTTTATAATTGGTATTTTATATAGAAATGGGAAGTTTCATGTTTTTCCATCTGTCTATATCATTTTCAATGTTTGTCCATGTTTTGAGATTATTTTGAAGGGAGTTTTTATGATTATGGTCAAATAGTATCCCTAGGTATTTAAAAGTATATTTTAACTTAATTTGGGTTATAGGAAAGAGAGGCTCTTTATGACTGCTCGGCTTGATTGGAAAAATGAGAGATTTTGAGGGGTTAATTTCATAGTTGGAAGTTTTCAAGAAGGTTTCTATAGTATTTTGGATTTTTGTTAAGTCAGTATTAGGTAAATGGAAATATATGATGAGGTTGTCTGCAAAGGCTGAAAATACAAGATTTTCCCCAGAATATTGGGTATGTGATGAAAGGTTTTTGTGCTAAATATATAAATAGAGGTTCGATATATATGTTAAAGAGACATGGAGAGAGGAAACATCCCTGTCTTGTTCCATTATTTAGTTTTATGTTAGAAGAACATAGTTTATTGATGACTAGAGTGGTAAATGAAGAATTATATAGGATTCTGATTGTATTTATGAAGTTAATACGAAAGTTAAATTGTTGTAGAGTCAACAACAAGAAGTCATGATTAACTCTATCAAAAGTTTTTGTGGCATCCAGTGCCATAAAATATTTGGGAAGTTTATGGTTTGCAGAAAATTGAATGGCTCAATCTAGGGTAAGTGTGTTGTCCCAAGTTTGTCTTCCCTTCATGAAGCCTGATTGCTGTGGGGATATGCCCCCCTGCAAAAGCATATTAAGTTAATGTTTATTTTTTATTTTGCTTACCTGTTTGACACGTTTTGATTACAAAACACATTCAGCATTCTTATTTTCACTGTTAATGTGTTTCACTTTGTATGTACATCGAGCTTTATGTGTCGATGTACATACATTCGGGATTTAGCCTTTTTGGGTTTCTAATATAGACCCGAAAAAGATATACTAAATATGAGTTATCCTGAGATTGTAACTATACCCTTTTCCTACAATGCCAAGGTAACCCTGGAATAATTTTTAATTCATTAACAACTAGACATCAGCCTCATTAAGCTCTAGTTCCATGTTGGCAATGTGGCTATAACACTGGGCTTCCATAAATATAATATTTGTATATATAATGTTCAAGCATTTACAACCACTACTGACTGATGAAGTTTCTGCCAGCTGTGATGCTGGGAAGTTTACTTGCCTCCTTGGATACATAGCAGATGCTCAAGATTGTGCTGGGCAAGGATGCAACTAAGCAAACCACCAAAGAAGGTTCTCCATCTAGCTGATACAGGCATCAAACCTCTTGTTGACATTCTGTCTCATGATGTCTGACAGCTGTCAATGGGTAACAAAGGTGTCACCTCCACTAGCAGGCAACCAGCAGGTACAACTGTTCCAGAATGTGGTATAGGGTTACCTGAAGCAGGTGGGTGAGAGGAGGGCAGAAGTTGTGGAGGTGACTCTGGCAGTCTAGGAGCCAGATGTGTTGGGTGCTTCTTCTGCTGGGTGTGGCAGTGTTTGTGGTAGCACTGCACAACCATCTGTAGGGAACTGACATGCTTTGCTAGAGACTAGAGAATGTGCACAGTTTATCAACTGCTGCATATAACAGGAAAACAAATGTAGAGAAATAAACATAATATACAAACAACTGTATGTAATAGAATGGATAATAACAACAAGAAGTGCAAATACAATGTAAAACAGAAACTGCTATATCTTTTGACTACGATACATTTAAACATATTACATGTGAAGGACCAAAATACACTTGTTAATGTAACAATGCTGGTAACATACATGAGAGGGGAGACCTGAACCAACAGCCATCATCAGCTAGTGTCTCATAGAGATATAATTAACATGATGAGATATTTGGACTAACCAGCAAGTGTTCCTAGTTTGAGATGCAGTAATGATGCAAATGACCAATTTTCATATTCAAAGAAACCTTGCTGTTCAAGCATGCACTTCACTCACAGGTTATAAGCAAAAGAAATAGCTATATTGACAAAGGTGTCCACCCACCCAAAAATGTAGATTATGCATATTTCTCCCTGTCTGATGAAGTAGTTAGCATAATGAAACAGAAACCTAAAATGAGATATTTTAGGCTAAAAGAATGGAAGCAAAGGACTGAACCTGCAAGCACCCTCAAAATGTAGGAGTACAGCCTTAACTTCCACACTCAGGTGTCCAAGTACATGACAGTATGAATGCACAAATAGAGTAATAACATTCAGCTATCATACTGCTACCTTTGATATACAGCAGTTATGGTAGAACTGGCAGTCAGTGATTTCTGAAAAACATACTCTTTGGGAATGAATGTCTGTTACTGTTAAATTTAAAAGCTGTATAGACCACTATGTTAGACACTTCAGTCGCCTATGCAGCTGTCTGTTCACTTGAGTTTCTTCAGGGGCTATACAGGTAAAAAGAACACTGTTAAATTTGCAGAGTGCACACTGTAGCAGTTTAAGAACACCTAAATTTGTGGAGTATACACAGAGGCAGGTTAAGAACATTGTTAAATTTGTGGAGTGCATACTGAGGCAGGTTAAGAACAGTGTTAAATTTGTGTAGCGCACACTGAGGCAGGTTAAGAACACTTAAATTTGTGGAGTGCACACACAGGCAGGTTAAGAACACAAATTTGTGGAGTGCACACAGAGACAGGTTAAGAACACTGTTTTATTTGTGGAGTACACACAGAGGCAGATTAAGAACAGTGTTAAACTTATGGAGTGCACACTGAGGCAGGTTAAGAACACTTAAATTTGTGGAGTGCACATAGAGGCAGGTTAGGATCACTGTTAAATTTGTGGAGTGCACACTGAGGCAGGTTAAGAACAGTGTTAAATTTGTGGAAACGCACATTGAGGCAGGTTAAGAACACAAATTTGTGGAGTGAACACACTGGCAGGTTAGGAACAGTGTTAAATTTGTGGAGCGCACACTGAGGCAGGTTAAGAACACTTAAATTTGTGAAGTGCACACTGAGGCAGGTTAAGAACAGTGTTAAATTTGTGGAGTTCACACTGAGGCAGGTTAAGAACACAAATTTGTGGAGTGCACACAGAGGCAGGTTAAGAACACTGTTAAATTTGTGGAGTGCACATGGAGGCAGGTTAAGAACAGTGTTAAATTTGTGGAACGCACACTGAGGCAGGTTAAGAACACTGTTAAATTTGTGGAGTGAACAAAGAGGCAGGTTAGGATCCCTGTTAAATTTGTGGAGTGCACACTGAGTCAGGTTAAGAACAGTGTTAAATTTGTGGAGCGAACACTGAGGCAGGATAAGAACACTGTTAAATTTGTGGAGTGCACACTGAGGCAGGTTAAGAACACAAATTTGTGGAGTGCACACAGAAGCAGGTTAAGAACACAAATTTGTGGAGTGCACAAATTTGTGGAGTGCACACAGAGGCAGGTTAAGAACACTGTTAAATTTGTGGAGTGCACACTGAGGCAGGTTAAGAACACAAATTTGTGGAGTGCACACTGAGGCAGGTTAAGAACAGTGTTAAATTTGTGGAGTGCACACTGAGGCAGGTTAAGAACAATGTCAAATTTGTGGAGCGCACACTGAGGCAGGTTAAGAACACTGTTAAATTTGTAGAGTGCACATTGCAGCAGGTTAGGATCACTGTTAAATTTGTGGAGTGCACACTCAGGCAGTTTGCATGTTTAGCAAAGATAAGCTAGAGTTATTGTGCAGAAGTAGTAACTATTGTTTAACTTCATCCTACCATTGGAGTAGAATGCCAGGATTACAGTGTTTATTGTAAAACATGTGCACTTTGTTGGTGATTATTAATAATCTAGCTTTGATTCTCTACCGATTTAACTCTAGTAAGAAAGGGGAAAACTTAACCATTTTTATTCCTTTGATTGCTATGGAACCTTGAAGAGTGTTGTTTTTCCATAGAACAATGTACTATTTCTTTCATCTCTTTCTTTTCTTCTGCGTTGTTCTAAATTGGCCATTTTAGAGCAGTGCTGCTCATAGCAGAGCCACTGTTAACCAGGAACTGTATAAATGCAGGTATATCCAGCCATATTTTCCCCATACATCCTGACCTCCTTAAAAAAACTTCTGATTACTGTGATGAGCCATATCTGTAGTATGGACAGCTGTCCACAGTTGTACTCCAAACTTCACTCTGCACAACTGGTCTGCACAGTTTTCTGTAGTTACTTGGTTTAGTAAAATTAGCTTCTAATTACTCAACATTGGCTTTAGAAGTTTGCAGTTTCTCTGCATTGTGTATTTTCAATTTAACTACAACTAATTATTTCCCCTACAGTAAAGTCCAGTATCTACCTCATTTTATCGTTTGTCATACTCTGTGTATTTAAACTAATTCTCCAAATCCCTGAACTTAAATGGAGGGTCAGCCTGCTTCTCTTCCTAGTGTTGCTAACCTCATAGCACTTGGTATCCTTAGGCAGTGTAGCAACTGCCTGATGCTCACAGACAATGGATGACATTATATTTAGTACAAAACATTATGTTTATGACAGGTGAACATATTTAACTAATACAGATGCCTCACTCTCACCAAAGGGCTGACAATTCCACAAAAATTTACACCAACTCTCACTAAAATAGCTCATGTGGAAGCTGTAAAAAAGTATTTGCTAAAGCTTCCTAGATCCACAGAGACTAGGAAAACTAACATACCATTACCTTCTGGCACACTTCCAGTAAATTGTCACCTGGATTTAAATGATCACAGATCCAGTGCACAAAACTACTCTACAAATAAAAATATTTTAGTAATTGGTGACTTTGTCAGATACACTGGTTTTCCTCTCAGTAGACTGCACAAAGACAGAGTGATGGTGAGTTTGCTTCCTGGTGTAAGGATCTCTGAAAACCTCAAAAGAACTTAATACGCTTTCACTTGGCAAATATGATTATTACACAGTAACATCCCATGGGATTGAATGACTTAGCATGAAAAACCCTGAGATATATACAGAGATGCATGTCAGAACTCCATGCATTTCACAAATGCAGGCAAGGCTCTGCTCCTGCAAAGAATCCTTTTTTACATAAGACTGATACCTACTTTAAAGGAAAAGGTAGTTGGCTTCAACAATTGGCTAAATACGTGTTGTCATTCTGGGGGATACAGTATGTCTCAGCATGGGAAGGATTGTTCTACAGCCCTACATGCTTTGACAAGGATGGTCAGCACCTGTCATTCCAAGGCTTTAATGCACTGGCTAAGGACTCTGCTGTCTCCATAGTGCCTTTTTAGGCAGAGTCCAGCTAATGGACATCCCAAAGTAATTAACATATGAAATCCAAAAGGATCACATTCAGGTAGCTCTGCTCTGTGCCAGAAGTCTCAACAACAAAATGACTCACCTTGAGACTTTTCTGTATTTGAAGCATATCCATGTCTGCTAATTGCCGAAACATTGTTTAAATATTCAGAATGCACTCCCTCCATACCAATGTGCTTACCATGCATTCAGACCCGAAAGCAAATGTGATGGCATTGTGATATTTGTTAGGGGCCATACCATCTCTAGGGATATCCCCAGGGGCCCAAAAACAGAGCTCATAGAGCTTCAAATCACACTAAACAAAAACTATAGGTTAATAGCTTGTTACAGGTCATATGTCATGTATCGATTCTTAACCAATGTTTTTATATTATATCTAATTTGTTATAATTATTTAAAATGCAGATTTTTTTTTAAAGATTGTATAATTATTGTTCTTAAAAGTGTTTTGTAATAATTTGCATCTTTTCTCCCCGGGCCTCCACTGAAAATGGGCTTCTACGCAGTCGGACTTTCCTGGTAATCAAATGTCAATAAATAATTAAATAAATATAAATAAATACAGGGCACTCTGAATATCCCTTGAAATTCATATAATGTTTCTAGGCATAATCAATGAACTCTTTACAGAAAACATGTTTATTTTGGGAGAATTCAACTTCCCAACATAAAACTAGAGTATCTATACCTCAGATGTAGTATACAGCCAAAGGTTCTTAGATTTCATTAAAAAAGCTCCTTACAACAGATCACTAACAAACTTACTAGGGGGCAAACATATTCTCAACCTGGTCCTGACAAATATAGCTTCTTATAACTAAAAACCACCCACCTGAAAAATGTCAACAAACACATAAAGGTTAGTAAGAGTTTTTGTCTTTTTTCTACCAGACTTCATTAGAACTAAACAGAGCTATCCCACCTTGCCAATTAAAAAGGAACACACACAACTGCATAATCACTATCATTTCCTCTAAACACATCTTCACAATATCCAAAGAAGCAGCAGCAACCAAGTAATACACATTGTTTTAGGTTTTCATCAGAAAAGAAAGGTACATACCCTTGTAAAAGATGCAAATCATGTCCCTTTATAAATATTTTAAATAAATGTTCACATCCAAGTACACATAAGGATTACTTCTATAAAGGATATGCTATATGCAGTACTAGAAATGTAACATATATTACTAAGTACAATCAATGCACTCGTTTTTATGTAGTTAAAACAAACCAAATGTTCAAACAATTAATTTTTGCAACATCAATATACTATACGTAACAGTTTAGAACGATGCTTTGTTTCAGCATGCAGCACTTTATTCTGATCATAGCTTTTCCTTTATGGTTATAGATACCATCAACAGTAACATTAGGGGTGGATATTTGCAAAATGCCACTGAGGTAAGGGAAACATATTGGATAGCAGAACTGCATGTGCATGTTCTGCCAGGTTTAAATGCTTTTATTCCTTTAAAACCTGTGCCAAAAGCTCAAAGACTGTGATCTGGTTATGTTAAACAGATTTATGAAGTTTTACACAATGTTAATGTGTCATAGTTATGTCCTTTATATGCTTTTGTATTTTATATATATTTTAGTATGTGTTTTCACACACGTGTGTGTATGTATATATATATATATATATATATATATATATATATATATATATATATATATATACATATATATATTTCTATTTGTATTGAGAATGTGTTATGATGTATAAGAAAATGACATATGCTGTTCTGTGATTCATCAGGAAATTGCATGGGCCATTTAAGCTCTGCTGATTGGCTTATGACATTTTAAAAGTAGTATATATAGTTGGATCTAGGATACTTGCTTGAAAAAGCAAGTGTCCGAATCGATACATACCGATCACAGTTTAACGAAAGCACTTTAATCGAAAAAGCGTTTCCGTTAAACTGTGAAAAAAACAAAACAAAACCACTAATTAAATGTTTTTGCAGGGGGGTTTCGCCCCACTGCATCCCCCACACCCCCTACTTAAATATTCTAACTCCAAGGTCGCACTATAGTGGAGTAAAGGAATATTCACCACTCACACATACCCGAAATTGCTGCTTCGATGAATAGCAATTTTGGGTATGTGTGAGCACAAATTTGACTTTTGGTGAAAGTTAAATTCGCACAAGTGTCCGGGTTCCATATAGTTATATGCATGTCAGTTAATGGTAGGATCTGATGAAGGAAATTGTTTTCTGAAAGCACTTATCCAGTTACTATTTATTTTATGCTTTCTGTCGTGGTGATCCTGCTGCTGTTTGGATATTTTTTACATTTTTTACAGAAGGGTCTTTAGTTCCTGTAGTGCTGTGTTTTGCTGTTATATTACATCTTCACAATAAACAAAAAAAAAACATAAAAACATGCTAATAAGCTAAAAAAAAATCAATAGAGTATCTACTAAATTAATAATAAAATCCATCAACCCAAAAACTTTTGCATTCACTAAATAAAATACTTTTATAATTTTGATGCCCTTAAAGTAACCATGCTTTTTTATGGATGCCTTATCATTTATACCAGGGCTTCCAACACAGCTCCATATATTCTGACCTGTCTTTTAAATCTCTACCTCTACTAAACAATGGAACATTTTCTAAAATAAATAATAGAAATCTTTTTATGGTTCAGACATTTCATGCCATGTCTCCTAAGGATGTTCTTCTTTAGGTGTCTTTCAGATGTTCTTACATAAAAGGCATTGCAAGTTTAATAGTTGCCAAATAATGCATTTAATATTACAGTAAAATCACCCATTACAAAACATAGTATATCAATACCTAGGCATAATGACACTATCGGTATCATTAATTCATTTACAGTGTTTGCAAGCTCTGTATAGGGACCTTCTCCCAGTAGTAACTGAACTTTTAGTAATTATTTAAACCCCATTCTTTAAACTCAGCCATCTTTTAAAAACAAAATGGAAGTGGTCTCCCAATAAATACTTTAAAGGTCAAGAACCTGTAGTATTACTTCAAATTTTTATCAACAATTTCTTTTATTTTTTCAAAGCTATTATATGGAACTATCATAGCCAAATTAAAATCATTCTCTCTAGTGTCTTTCTTGTCATCCGAAACAGAGATATTTTTCTAATTACCAATCACTAATGCTCTTTTCTCTTTTAATTCATTATCATGATTCATAATATTTACATTAGGGTTCCTATTATTGTAAAACTTGGCCTAATGTAATCAGTCTCTTAACGCTACCCTCCCTTTTTATTTCTTCAATCATATTTTCTAGATACCCCTATCTAAAAATAAACCATAGAAAATAGTAACCTCTTTTTCAAACATGCATACTGTCATCTGAAACTAAATGGGACAGTGTAACCATCTGTCCCTTTATCAAGCTCTTCTTCTGCCAATAAGGGTGGCTACTCAAATAGTGCTAGCAACCATTCAAAAATGGGTTTCCTACACACTGTAGACAACAAAATATGTTCTCATCTGTGTATAAATTAATATCAAAAAGCATGTTTAAGTTTTACTAAATAAATATGTAAACTTAAGGAATCCAGTGAACACCTTCAAAAAATATAAAACATTCCCTATTGTATTTTTCAGGACCCTCCCAAAAATTTGCATACGCTGTTGCCGATCTACCCCCCCCCACCCATAGCCACCCCTTTTTTGTGAAAATATTCTCTTTCAAAAGTAGGAAATTATTTTTTAATATGAATTCCATTGCAGTCTCTAATGACATAATCTATTTATTGACTGGGAAAAGTCTGACTGGGACAGAGCCCATTCTCAGCAGAAGCTCTGGGAGAAATGCTCCAGACATGTCTTTGGATGTGGGAGGAAACCAACACAAATGAGGGGAGGACATGCAGATTCTACATGGAAGGCACCCTAGGTGAGAATCAAACCAGAGAACTTCTTGCTGTGATGTGACAGTGTTATCTGCTGCACCACTATGCTGCTCCATTGCAGTCAAAAGTTCCCCATCCTTATTGCCTACAAAACTTGTTCCCTACAGGGCATTCTCTCTGAGGTATACAATTGTACTATTCATGAATATCCACTGCAATCATTATCAAACTATGCCTTACAACTTATCTCATTCACATATTTTTTTTAAATCCCATGAATATTTTAAAACATAATTCCTAGCTGAGAAGATTTCTTCAACTTTAAATTAACAAAAACTGCCAGCAGCTTTTAAACCATAGAGAAACAATAGGTCTAAAGAGGGATTATCCAAGGATATATATATATTTTTGGTATCTCAAAAATACCTGAGAGAATGGGGTTGTCCACTTTTAAATATGAGGTCTTTAAAAAGTTCTGTTTTGTTCTGATGAAGTCATATAGAAAAAAAGATAAAATACCTTAAACCTGAATAACTTTGCTGACATTTGTCAAGTGGCATAGTTTTTTTGTTATTGGCTTTGTATTTACTGGCATGTTCACTTGTGCCCTTAAGGTTTACTTGTACTTATTTTGAAAATAGCTTCTTTACATACTATTACCATAATATATCATTCCTTGATTAAGGTGGATCACAAATTGGTGATCTTCACTATTATAACCACTATACCTGATTTCATATGTATAAACCCAATTAAATTCTATGAAATTTCATTATTTATTCATTCCAACATAACACTAGACATCATCTGAACAGGAAGCTACAAAAATGAGTTGCATGCCCACTTAGATAAATGTATAGAATTGACAATGCCCACATGATCTCATTATAATGTGAAGCATAACATCATGGCAGTCCATCAAAATAAACAAACTCTACAACTCCTTAAAGTATACAGCAGCTCTGAGGACTTCCAAATCAAGGATAACTTTAGAAAATGCAGAAGAGACTGATACATGTCTCAAAGGATCCCTGCACTATGGAATAAGCTCCTCATCAGCACTATGGAATAAGCTCCTCATCTGCATGAATCATGGTTCAGAGTCTGACCATATTCAAAAGAAAGCGTGATCATTGGATGGGAAATTGCAGATCCATCCATGGTCTGGGCCCCATGTCTCTGATGGATGGATGGTGACAGTAAATACCCCCCTCCCACAAAAACCTCATAGATAGCTCTTTACTGACAAACTCCACCATATAGGCATCCAATGCACTCTGGGGCAAAAGTGGGTCAGGTTGCTTGGCTAGGATTGTAAAGACCTTGCTGGTCATTAGCCTAGTATAATCCTATAAACATATGAATCTACAAAATTGACAAAAACATACAAATAACTATTAGCATCTGAAGCTAACAATTCCAAATATTTTTTTTTCTTTTTTGTGTGCCTTTTGCATTTGCATGCCACTCAACAGCATGCAAACATTGTTTATGGCTGAAGGTATAAATAGAAAATTTAATTTGGGCTGCCTTTTGTGTCTGAAATAAGCCTGGTGCCAGTGTGCTGCTGTCAGCACTCTGGACAGTACCAAGTGAAGAAAATGCAGGTGTTAGCTACCTATCTCTCTGGTGCAATGCATAAGCTCGGTGAGCTTAGAGAAAGACGACAGGTTCTGCAGCATTTGAATCCAGTTTAGATGTACTTTTACTAAGGGGGTCAGAAATGACATTTTTCACAAACTTTAACTGATTAAATACAAAAGAGTATCATAAATATATTTTTTGTGCAACAAATGTATCATTAATGCTTGCTATATAAATCCAATATAAGGTATGGAAAGTATGCTAAACATGACAACGGTGATATCTAATTTTAAATGCACTTGCATAGGTATGATGTGCACAGTAATTTTATTGTAATTATTATGACTCAGCACATATCATACATATATTGTTTAGAATAAATATATCTTGTGAATTATGTATGAAACATACCCTAACATGTATTTCTTGGGTTGTGAAATTCCATAATCTGAAATGTATTTACAACCACAAATAATATCTTTTACCTAGAAATGTAGTCACATCACTAGTTAAAGACTCACATATAAAGGCATCTCTCCGTTCATTCTGGAATGAGTATATCTTTAATTACCATGTAATGACAGATGTTCTCTTATGGCACTGAAAGTCATTAAACAGAAATTAACACTTTATCCCCTTTTTCACATGGGTTTGATTCCCAGGTGGTACTACTCAATTTTTCTAGTGAGTCCCAACAACCCAATGTATCACACAAGTCATTCCATTTTCCTCCAACAAACAATGCTTATAAGAAACATCATAAAGTATTTCAGTGTTTAACACTGCGACATGTGTCAGTAGATTGAGCATGACAAATGGCCACATCTCACTGCCAAAGTTCATGCCTTTTGTGCGTTTTGATGCACTCACTGCCTGTGTGTCTGCCAAGCCATTTATGTGCTTTTCATTGCACAAATGCAGCTGGCAAGGATGCATATGTCTTTGCACACACGCTGTTCATGCACTAATTTTGACACATAATTCTAGTTCATCTTCAGTAGACATGGATCACAAAGTTGAGGGTGATGTTCCACTTAGGGCACAAAGGTGAGTTGTTTATGAGTCTGGAATTTTTGTGGTACTCCCCATCAAATGCTAAAGCTTGTGGCTGCTGCAGAGAGATTATAACAGTTATCAATATAAGACAGAGGCTTGAAATATCTTAGCTAAGGCTGTCATCAGTGTAATTGGTGTTTACGCACTGGGATTAAGGAAACCAGTATAAAAGTTTAGTTGAAGTTGACAGCAAGGGAAGGAACAGGAAACTGTGA
The DNA here is from genome assembly GCF_019279795.1 of Protopterus annectens. NCBI lineage: Eukaryota > Metazoa > Chordata > Ceratodontiformes > Protopteridae > Protopterus > Protopterus annectens. Next base: position 1,539,253,288 of record NC_056735.1, read on the forward strand.
CAACTCTGAAATAGTTAATGTTGTGGAATGATAGGCCAGTGAGTTCCCATATGAAAGAGCAACAGATGACAAAGGATGAAACTGAAGAGAATATGGGACAGGAAGATGCTCTGGAACTTTCTGTAGAATGCCCACAGGAAATGAACAAAGATTGTGCCCTCAGTTTAGAAGAAAATAAGGTACTTACATATTATCGCAACTACATTTTTAAACAGGAGTAATTCTCAGTGTTCTCGGGAAACGAAGGTATGTAGGAGTGACAAGGGGTGTTTAAAGTGTTAAAGACTGTTGAATGACATAAATTAGACAGCAGGAATAACGGGCTAAAATCAACTTCCTGTGTAGCAGGCTTGCAATTTTGAGCCAAAAGATGCTGGTTCTACATACTTGTGTCTGCTTTGTCTCAGCATGTTATACAAGTGTTCCACCTAAAGTGGCTGTACGTAACTCATAAAAAAAAGTAAAAGACATTAAAAAAATAGTGTGAAACGCGTTATGACAGCTTATAACACAGAAAAATAAGACTTTATTTTATTGCAATGTCATACTAGGACGGAAACCATACTTGGAAAAATTATAACTATTTGCTGAAACACGAGCACAACGAAAACGGTACATCCAACCACTGCTCTTACCTGATTAATAAACATTAAGCAACACACAGCAGAAATATTACTGAGAAAATAAGTTTATTTATATAAATGCTATGTGGCAGTCAGTGTAGAGGGTTAAGGCTCCAAAGCTGTACTGAACTTCTTCCTGTAATGAAAAGTTAGAAGGTTGGATTTTTTCCACCTCTGTTTGTCTGAAATGTGACTGAGCAAGTTACTTTATTGGGCAGTGCTCCCAGGATTAGTCTGCAGCCCATGACAACAAAACATTTTGTAAGAGGCCATTCAAAAAACTGTTAAGCACAAAACACTGTATATACTTATATTTGTTGGCATGTGTGTGAAGGGCTCGGAAAACATCCGGTCTTTGTCGTAAGAATGTGGTTGCGATAATACGTAAGTACCAAAAATAGTCAGAGTGAAGACTTACTTGATTTAATACAGATGGGCAGACATATTAAGATCAATGAAAGAAATAGACTATATAAAGAAAATAAGACCCAAAACATTAGAAGTTTGATAAAACAAATGAACACAGTAATCAGAACCGTTCATAGAAACTCATGCAATATAACAGAAGTAAATATGATATATTACTGTGCAGGTAAAGTAATAACAGTTAAAGTTGTACCACAAAAACTCAGGGCAGTAAGGAAAAGGAAGGGGAGAAATAAAATGCCATTATGGAAGTACTGAATAGAGAAAACTATAAAGCAATTAAGACAAAACCTGTCACCATTGGAAGAGTACAGAACAGGGAACAGAGCCACAAAAATACTGAGAAAGCTAGACTTGATAAAAGCAATCCACAATATCAGAACAGATTAGGACCTTTGGTGTACTATCTCAAATAATAAAAAGTCCATTGAACATGTGTGAGAAACAGACAAATGCAGGTTTTATAAAACAGAACTGGAAACAGTCGCACCTCTTCTTGCTGGGTGTGATACATTAATGGCAGAAGGACTGTATACTGAAAGGCATAGTGATGGGGCAAGACTGTTGCATTGGGGATTGTGCAAACATTATAATACTGAAGTAGCTGAGAAGCATTGAATGCATGAGCCACAAAGCATTATAGAAAATGATGAAGTTTATATCACATGGGATCACCCATTGCCAACAGTTCAAGAAATAGATGCGAGAAAACCGGATATAGTGGTCCAGGAAAAGAAGATAAAAGTAGCATTGATCACTGAAATTGGTACACCCACTGACTACAGTGTCTTGCATACATAGAAAGACACAAAGTCATAAAATACCAGAATTTACAGACAGAAACAAGGGCAATGTGGAAGAAGGATACCCAGACAGTTCCAATAGCAGTAGGAGCAATGAGTCTTATGAAAACATATTTACAGTTGCACTTAGAGATGTTACGGATATATGTAACTCCTTATCTGGACACATTGTGGGTGCTGCGAAGAACACTTCTATCTAGCATCAAAGATTGAAACAATACTAACTTCATAAACTTTAATCATAGTCTGACACAAGCAGAACATCCTGAGCCAATGGGAGGATGAATTTAAGACTGCAAACACCCCCTCAGTTGTTTACACATAGTGACACATCGCCAGCCTATGATATAGCATTGATTAGCCAGTCAAGACAGTTATTCATTATGCTTTCATAACTTTTTTTTTTTCGTTTCTGTACTGCACAGCTGCGGCAGAGAATGGAAAAAAAAAAAAAAAAAAAACATGAGGAGTGTCAGGAAAGACTAACTCACCTCGGAGATGCAACGCATAATAATGCTTCATGTCTGAATGCAAGCCAGATAAGTATTTTCACTCTATATTATCTTGTGCAGAAATTCCTAAACTTTTATATCAAGTATACATGCCTGATCCAATAGCTGTTGGTGCTTGCATTAGGTAATGAATACACCAGCTTGCTTGTGTGTGGGTTCAATACCCAGAAATAGACATTACATTTTATGCAGGATAGTATAGTATTTATTTATATTATATTAACTGCAATACTGCATGACATTAGCAATTCAATTTTTGTAAATGCAGTGATTAACTTTGAAAGCATATAATTGATATGGCATAATCTTATAAATGTTTCTATTTGTCATATCATAGCATTTATATTGATTTATTTTATCACACATTAATGCCTTCACATCATATCTGGATGTGCCATGTTTGTTCATGTTTTGAAATAGTAGAACAATGTGATTGACAATAATCTTATTATCTTTGCTTTGTCTCCCACATCCCTATCTCTCTTTTCCTGGGGGATACATTGCTGATGAAACCAAACTGACCATCAGCACAGGCAGGTAGACTGACCACTGCAGTTCAGCCCTCCATTCCTCCACACGTGGCTGTAGTAGCATCACCACAGACAGCACAGACACAAAACCCATCTGGAACACAACTGTCAGTGTTGCCTCCACAGTTCCTGCCCTACCTGCTCCACCTGCATCAGGTAACTCTGCCTAGGCTGCTGGTGCACTGTTACCTTCCAGGAGCAGTACTGGTGGAGGTGATGGTTGTGTCATCCATCAGAAGCTGACAGGACTAGTGGGGGACATAATGGAGAGTGGCCTTGGTGGCCAAGGCAGCAAGGTTGGAAAGGTCCTGCATCGTATTGCCATATCAATGCCATATCCAGCACTGACCCAGGAAACTAACACAAGATGCAGTAATGACAGTTCTGAGGGTGAGGACTAGAGTCTCACTGTCCTCCGTCTGAACATGGAGGTACCTCCAATATCCCCTACTTGTTCTCATTCATGGTTTCCCCTATTTTTTTGTGTTATTCAGCATCCCTGTGTATCTTGTATGTCCTGTATGTCTGGGCCTGCTACCCAACCTACCCTACCTACCTGACCCTATAATTCCTAAGCATGGTCCCTAGCATTCCTCTCTGAAAAAATATATATACATATACCTGATAGATAGCTCTCCACTTCACCTCTGTGTCATCTTGACAAATTCAAATTTGTCCAATAGGCTAGATAATATTATTCAGTTGTTGTCACCCATCCCTGGTGTGGTGACTCTATAAAGGCTTAAAATTCTGTGAGCACTCTTACATTTATGTTGTGAAGACAAGGGTAGCTATGGTGCTCTCCCACCACCTTCTTGCAAATTCCTGTATCCTTTCCCCTGTGTCTTCCCCTCTACTTGCCCCTCATTTTCACTGCTCTGCTATCAATGCCTTTGCTATGCATTTAATCTAATCAGAAAATAGATTCACACCTAACACACATAGCTGAAAATGGCCTATCAAAAAATCCTTCACTTTTTCTCCTCAGCACTTGGTTGGAGCTTGGCATTGCACATCTATGTTGAGTGATGCTGAATGGCATTTTGTGTCCCATTGCAAACCTGGTAAGTTTTTGCCATCTCCCATACTAGTCCACTTAACTTTGTTAAAATGTACTTAAATCTGCTGAGCTATAGGAATACAGAGTAAAGGCAGTACTTTCACATAGTTATTCTAACACTTATTAGGTTGCTGGATGCAATGAACTAGGAGTTCTTGTGTGGTATGTTTACATAATTCACATATCTGTGAAATACTTTTGGCATAGTGTCAAGAGTTTGAATTAATAAATATGTTAAAAGTCATATTAAATGTTTTATTTATATTAATATTATATGTGTGTCTTGTCTACATATCTTATTAATCCAACATTATCCTTCTTATGTCTTAATCATGTTTCTGCTTTTCAACCCTTGCTTGCTCTCTGTTGGAAACACTTCATTGTACATAGCATGACATATTACTTATTAGGAATAAACATAACAGTAACACACTACAAAAATGTTCAAACATGGTCCAGATAAATAAAACACCCTTTGCCTGTCTCTATCTGTGTCTTCATCTCTCTATCTGTAACTGCTTCTGCATGAAGCCTTTTAACTTTTCCATATTTACTATGCTATTGGATGTAATGTTTACATTATGGGATTTTATAATTACCATGTGTGCAATAAAGACTAATACATACAGTCTGCTATGCTCCAACCTCTTGTTAGATTTGAACATTTTGAATTAGGAGTTTCTATGTGGTGTGGTTAGATAATGCTCAGGTCTGTAGCTTTGTATTTGAATACTGTCAGGGTTTAAATCCAAATGTATGTCAAATTTATTGACTGTTTTGTATGACTCCTTTGTGTGTAAGTATCAGCCACACATTTTATTAATGCACCATTATCCTACTGATGTATTAATCTGCTTGCCCCCTGTTGTTCTCACTGTCTTGTACAGATCTTGCCTGAATAATTATGATGACAAACCAAGATGTAACACAACACAAAGATATGAATAAATTGACCGTAAGAAAATCTCTTCCTATGTCTTTATCCCTGTCCCTTAACCTCTCTCTCTCTCTCTCTTCTTCCCATTTAGTGTTGCATGGAGCTTGCTATCGCACACCATTGGTGAGTGTCAGTGTTGTTACGGCAAAAGCTGAAGATTTTAATTTCAACCACAATAGCAAGGCTGGCATTGCACAAATGTGCTTAGACATGTTGTGCTATACAAATACAGACTGACTGTACTATTGTGAGACAGTAAGTGTAACATATGTGTTAAGCTGATAGATGTCATGTGTACTTTATGGGATGTTACACCTATCCTTAGTGTGATGAAGACTGATGCCTACATTTTTCCTTGCTTCAGTCTGTTCACAATTTCCCTTCAAATTTGTCAGTTAAACTTACATGAGTGCCTAGGTGTTGAGCTGAGATAATCCTCCTGTCTGTACACTTTTATTTTATACTGCCAAGGGCTTGCATCTATATGTATGACATACATTTATTTCATGACATGTTAATGGTAAATGTGTAAGTGTGTGTTGCATATGCTGTCAAACAACAGCATTCTCCGTATGCCCTCTCCACACTTATATACTGCTATACTGTTTTTATTCTATTTGGAAAGAGTTTATTGCACACAGTAATACGTTTGATCATTTCTGCATCTTAATGTTTGTTGTTGTCATCCCTACCACTGAGAATTTCTTGACAATCACTGACAATTGGACGCATTAGGAAAAGCCATAAATTTGACTGTTTAAATTTATATAGGTTAGAAAATGCAGAATAACACAACATAAACATGCAAAAATGAACCATAAACTGATCTCTTTTATATCTATATATGTAGCTCTGTCTCCAAATTTCCCTTACTTCTTGCCTTTTCTTTCTCACCAAATAAGCCTCCTTCTTTCAATATATTTTCCAGAAGCCATGTTTCCACCAACAATAACATGCTTGGTATCTCGTGTGTTTCAGAATCATTTACAACATGGTCATGTCTTCATAAAAATAATTGCAACACATTACATGCATTCAATGTTCTTTATTGTTTAAAACCATACTACAACATTCACATGTGGACTATACTGGTGATGTACACTGAAGGTGAAAGTATTGATGAACCTCCATTTACATCCATGGTCAGAGGTAAAATCATTATGGCAAATACCTGTTTGTTATAGATGTATTGACATTAGAATGTAGTCATGTCATATAAACACATGCAAACACACAATAACAACTGCAACATAGTTTGCTATCAAAAGTTTGAAAGTTAACTTACCGTTGATTGGATGGTTAAGGGTACAGGTGCAAAGTTTCAAAATCTTGACTTGAAATTACATTGCCTCCAAAACATCAAGATGCAGCTTTTATTCATAGTTTTGAGTGTCACTGTTTACTATGGATTGCACTACAGTGGTGATCAGGAAACTTATCCTTTTCCTTACTGTAGTGTAATCTCAGAGTTGGAATATAAAATTAGCAGGGGGTGTTGGGGGTGCAGGGGGACTTGCCCCCATGCAAAATGTGTGTAGGGCATCTCCAGACATCAAGGTAAGTTGGGTAATGCCGATAATGTCGAAGTTGACATTATCAACATTACTGCATTCGGTGGTGTGAGGACTTGCTGGATGTCCTTTTCGCACATTCAGTTTGAGTAATTCATTACTTGATGAAGTGATTTGCATGATTTTGATAGTAAATCCTGCAACGTGCCACAAATACAGGAGCTGTCACTGTATTAAAGGACTGTGTCACTATGCACCTGTATCACACATATAGAGTGAAGGACTGCATCTGTCATGATAAAAGTGTTAATCATGACACCTGAAACATTACTAATAACACATATCTGTACTGTATTCCATCAGACTCAGACATGGTTGTATGTGCATACTGTTCATTTGCTTGAAAGTCATCACAAAGCACTACAGACTACTGCTAATTCCTGTTTTAAGATTAACACTTCAATATATGATTTAATAATTTGCCATCAGTCATGCAAATGAGGCTTGGCAGCAGTGAGCTTCAGAGAGAGATTAAAAAAATTCAGCAAAGAATTATATGAGTAGAATGTACAATGTCCATATGTATGAATGGAATGTTGTAACCAAGATATCTTGCTTTTACACTGATGTTGACTCAGTTCTCCAACACTAACACTTGCAAATTTGGTACAATGGTGTGTAACTTTGCACACATACTCTATCAGCTTTATTCAGCAGTGCACTGTCATATTTTAAAAATATCACTTGAATTGTCAATGCACATTGTCCAAGCATGAGACAATACAACCGACAGTAACATAAAACATGGTTACAATTTGCATACAATCATTCCAGGATGAACTGTTATGGATGCTTGCTTGACAATCCAGTGTGTTACAATTGTGATTGTCATTGAAACAGCATACTGTGATGCAGGTACATGTCATTCACAGTAACGAAATGTACATGAATGACAATATACAGATGTTATCAGAGCAGTATGTAATTACATGGGACAAACACATTGCTGTTACATCAGCCTGTCCGGACACATGCTGTTTCCTCAAAACTTGTGACTCACACTAGCGGATCTTCAAAACACTTATGTGTTAATATTTATAAATGTGCATTTTCACAAATTTAAAGTCAGACTTCTCCAGTGGATGTTTGCAATTAATATTATGTACTCTAGATTGTTTAACTAGTTAGGTAACTACAACAACAGATGTGTTGTGTCCACTTCCACTCAGGAGAAAACTTTAAGTTTGCACACAGCTCTCTCTGTACTTTATCCCACTTTTATCACAGACATCTTCCCTGCGGCACATTTATGAGGTCATCCTTTCAAGAATGCACTTTCTCCCCCGAAAAGTTAGACTACTCCTTTGGTGCTTGTAACTCATACTATGTACTCTAGATTGTGTAACTAATTAGGTAGGTGGTTCAAATCTGACAAGTCCTTCTATGTGCCACATTTCATTATTAAGGGTTTTGCATCCAGGAAGAAAGAGGTCATTGTCTCTCTCTACTCTTCTCTCATTTGAACAATCATTGAGTATAATATCCCATTTGGCATGTACCTCACTAGACACCTGCAACAGCTGGATAGGCCACAGAAGTACCTCACAAAGAGGATCCTAGGCATTAAGTACATATCCTACACAGACAGACTCAACAGACTCCAGCTATTCTCTGTCTCATATCGCCTACTTAGAGGCACTCTCTGCTTGACTTACAAAGGCATGTCTGACCTAGCTCTGTTAGAAATGCTACATCTAAAGAAATCCCAGTCCCTCTACATCACATGCTCCAGAGACCTCAACCTCATTACCGCAATCAACAGAACATGCTGGAGGGACAGGTTTCTCACCCATAGACTGCCCAAGCTCTGGAATAGACTTCCCATACATGGCAAGCAGAGCACCTCACTGGCCCTCTTCAAGAGAAATCTTGATGAGTGGATGGGAAATAGAAAGTTCACCCCTGGGATCACTCCAGTGGCTCTACTTGATAGAAGCACTGGGCAGCACAATGGGCTAGGCTTGTAACGGCTCCAGGGCCACTAGCCTAGAACACACCCATGAACCACTCTTTTAACCTAATTACAGACACCTATGCCTTGCAGCAATAAGATGATGTAATGCTTTCAAATGCAAAGTACCTCACAGTTTTAGTAAGACTTCCCCAGTCTCATGTTCAGTCTATTAACAAAGATAACAGAATTACATTTTATTAAATGAGTATAAAATTATTTATCCTAACAGTGCTCTTTGTGAAATTACTACATTTTATTTCTCTGAGTTATATTTTCCCTATTTATCCTCTCCTGCTTCTTATTTCTGCACTAATATCATTGTAGATGTACAATTTCCAAATTTAATTTTCCCTGCATCATAATTGTGTCAGCAAACTTGCCCTTGGTTTGTATTAGCTGTCCACTCATGCTTATTTAATAGGATAACATTTCTTTTCTGAAATTCACTTACCATTTTGATAGAAAAGTTATCCAGTACTTAGACACTACTATTAAGTTGACAGAAAAGGGTTTTAAATCAAAAATCTATCATAAACCCACCGTTAGCAACTCATACCTTTCATTTGGTATTGCCCACCTTTTCTCACAAAAAAGGAGTTTAGTCAAGGGCCAGTTTATAGGTGTGGCCAGGATGACCTCTAATAAAGATGATCTGGCACCTGAGCTAGAAAAGGTTGCACACATATTCCTTGACAGAGGATAATGACAATGGTTATTACAGGACATCCTACAGAACACCCTCAGTGAATGGGATAGGAAGTATCTACCCTTGCTAGGTATGGGGAGTGATGGTGAGAACCTACAAGTAGTAACAAGGACTTTGAAAGAGGCATGGTGGTTGAATTTAATTATACATTTATACATTTGATAGAGTTAAGGAGATTATTAGTAAAAATTGCAACTTGCTTAAACATTCCCCCAAGTTTGTGAGGATTATAGGACCTAGCCCAAAATTTATTTTTAAAATGTGTTGGAACTTGAAAAGTCTCTCTGCGAGGGGTTTAGACCCCCAACCCTAGGGATAGACATGGATCCAGATAAATGTGAGGCATGTAATTAGTGTACACTAGAGGCTGAGCACCTAACCCTTCACAATGCCTTAAAAACTAAGGTACACTTCAAAAGAGGAAATTGTGAGAGTAAGGTATTAGTTTACTTAGCTGCATGCACAAAATGTAATAAAGTCTATGTAGAAAAAATACAAAAAACATTAAGAAAACAAATTTACAAACATTATTGCCTCAAGAGCAAAAGTATAAGCAATGCCCTTTTTAAACATATCTTACTGGGTATGACACACACTGAATTTAAATTTGGAGTGTTAGAACTAGTGGACATTGATCCTATGGGAGGTGACTGGGAAAGCCACTTGGAATATAAAGAACTTTTATGACAATTCAATGCCTTTACCCCCCCCCACCAGGTTTGAATGACCATATTTGTATTAAGCCTGTACAGAAATTATGTACAGCTACATTATAAAACGGGTGGAAAATGTTTTTCTTAGTTTACAACAGAATGCTTAACACCTTGCAGTTTCTTTTAACTTCATTTGTGTTTGTCTGCACATAATTATTTTTCTTTTAAATCTTTTTTCAACTAGGGGTATATCCACAAAAAAGTTTAAGAACTTGAACAGTTTAATCCACTGTTATCTTTGCAAACAGTCTAATAATAGTAGTACTTAAGAGGTGGAATTAGTAAGTGAGGTTTAACTCAACTAAACTAATTAAACTATTCGGTATTAGCCAATAAACAAGTGATGTCTGGTTTGATGATAGTATTGCACCTGGATTCGATAAACTCACTGTAGGCTCCACATAGACTTTACATTTGTGCACGGTGGTGCATGGCAAGCAGCAGCTCATAATGCATATTAATGCTACACGCCATGTATAAGTGAGGTTTTGTGCCTGACAACAGTGTTGCAGGCCAGGAAACCATGTAAGTGAATGAGGATAGGTGCCAGAATCTGACACATAACACACACACTCAGGTCACTCCACAACAAATACTACAAGTATGACTCTGTCATTGTCCATGTGGGTGTGAATGACCTGAGATGCACCTCTCTGGACTATATGAAAAGAGACACAGTGGAGCTCTCAGATTATGTGGTCCATGCAGGTATGACCCTAGCCTTGAGCAGCATCCTACCATTGCCCAGAATGATACCACAGTACAAACATAAAATGATTGACTTCAACAATTGGCTAAGTTTTTGGTGTCATTCTATGGAGATCCTGTATCTGTTTGCTTGGGATGACATGACTGACAGACCACGATGCTTTGCAGAGATGACATGCATCTGTCACCCCTGGGTTTCGGGGTACTGGCTAAGGCTCTTGGCACCCCTACAGTGCCTTTTTTAGGCAGTGTTCCAAAGACCAAATTACCACCATAACAGCGATAAATAAATGCAATCTGAGGGGCATGCTGCTCAACACTAGAAGTCCAAATCTCAAGATGCACTTGCTCAAAGCACTCCTCAAAATGGAGAACATTGACATTTGTGCTGTAATGGAAACCTGGTTTAAAGCAGAAAAAAGCAACTCTTTGCTACCAGGCTGTAACTCATTCCACACTTTTCGGCCCCAGAACATGGACCAAAGCTCCAAAGGCAGTGCTGTCTTCATATTCACAAAGGATATGCATACTTCCAGACTAGAAGCCCAGCATATTGCATCTGAGATACTCCAGGTACAACTAACATTGGGTAAGACAGTGATTCAGGTTGTAACCTGCCATAGGTCGGAAACTTCATCAGAATAACACTGCCATTAAAACAGCCCACATATATATATATATATATATATATATATATATATATATATATATATAACAAAAAAATTAATTCATTAATTAATTAGTTGATTCAATGACATCATTGGAACAGAGTACGTAGATTTAAAGGTACATAATAAAAAAACTATGGTTATTGTGTCATTCAATTTTTCCATATATAATAAATTTGTATTTGTGTTTTTATGGTATAAAAAACCAACAACATAAAAACCATATAAAAAAATTTTTTGTAAATAAATAATAATAATAATAATAATAGATATCACCAGTTGGAACAGTGGGATAATGATTTTAGGGCCAGTTGTGATACCAATATAGTCATCGATAACTATCATAGGGGGAACACAGATAATGAGACTGATGTCCCTTTAGAACCAGAGGGACTGAGAAGGACCGAAAGATTATGGAAATTACATCCACATCCGACATATGCACAGGTTACCAACCAATATGCTCTGAGATAATAAGGGAATGCACTGTTACAAATAACAACACTATTATTAACAGTGATGTTACCCTTGACACTATTAATAACAATGAGTTGGCTCTTATTAACCAAAACAGTTTGGTTAATGAACATCACATGGACCAAGATGATAAGGAATTTAACAATGTATTTAATACTTGTACCAAAATATATTCAACGATTTTAGACACTTTGTTTAATTTAAATGACAATAATGAGGAATTCAACAATACTATTTATACTATAAAATCTCACAGAAATAACATTATGGTTAGGCAGCCTGATAGTGATTTTTTTTATTTACAACTACACTGATATGAATGTTGAAGATAGGCACTTTTCTTTATTCAAAAAGGGATTTACTTTTGTGCCAACTAGGAAGATAGACATGGCAGAATTAATTTTGGATATAAAATTATTCACTAGAAAATTAAATCTAGAATTTTTGGCCAGTTTGAACAGTGTTTCTAATGGTGACAATGTAACTACTATTAGCAGACATATAGATGTTCTATCAAGGAGAAGTATATACAACCCCCCCCCCACAGAGTGATATTAATAATTTTGAAAATGTGGTAATTAATGAGGTGAAAACTTTGATTCATAATAGACACCCATTTGTTAAATCAAACCTTACCACAGAAGAAAAACTAGTTTTGGATGAAATTAAACACAAACATCCGGATATCAGGATTATGAAACCCGATAAAGGGGGTGGGGTTGTATTAATGAATAACTGATTATATACAACAAAAATGATGGAAATTTTAAACGGGCATGGTAGATACACCATTATTTCCAAGAATGAACTTAACATTGCTTATCATAAGATTGACATGATCATAGAAGACAATTTTATGCAGGGTTTAATTGATGAAAAACTTTATAGATTCTTTAAAGTAGACAAACCATTTCTATCAACCATGTTTGGTATTCCCAAGATCCATAAAAGTATGGAGGATCCCCCATTGAGACCTATAGTGACCTCTTAGGGTTCTAAAACTCAACCTTTAGCTACCTATACAGATACAAAATTAAAACATTTTTACAAACTCTATACACATATTTTAATTGATTCTTGGGATTTATTAAAGAAACTAAACCAATTGTCTTTTCAATCTGATTATTCGTTCATGACTATTGACGTGAAAGACATTTTTTCTGCAATTCCGCATGGTATTGGACTGGAATGGTTCGAATACATGCTAATTGAATTCAAATTTTTGACCAACAATGAGTTTAGATTGGTACTGGAAAATATAGAACTGGTCTTAAAAAACAACTTTATTTACTTCCAATATGATATTTATAAACAGACGGTATGGCAATGGGGGCAGCTTGCGCCCCCATTTTTTGCCAACATTGTCATGTTATTTTGGGAACAACATTTTGTTTTTAATTCTACTTTTGGGGCCAATATAGTTAAATACTACCGTTATTTGGATGACATATTGATAGTGTGGAAAGGTACACACGATGAGGCTCTAAAAGCCTTAGATTATTTCAATGGTTCTACTTCTTTTTTGCAATTTACACATGAATTCAAATTGGATTAAATACACTTCTTGGACTTAACCATCAAGAAGGATTATATAAATAAAACATTTGTAACAAGCATATATAGAAAAGCATGTTTTTCGAACTCTTACCTTTATTATTCTAGTAATCATCCCTCATTATAGAAGAAGAACATAGTTAAGGGACAGATGGTCAGGGTGGTCCGGATGACAACTAAATACAGTGATTTGATTAATGAACTAGATTACATACACAAATTATTTTTGGAGAGGGGCTATCCTGAATCCATTATACTTCCCTTAAAACAAGAGGTTGCCATGGGATGGGGGACCAAGTACATTCCCTTACTTAATACTGAAATGAGGAATGATGGCAATACTTTAGATGAACATCTAAATTCCAGCAATGACATTGTTCCCTATATGGCTTTAGATACACCGTTTCTTATTATGACATACAATTCTAATACTAAACTAATAAGAAAAGCTATTAACAAAACATGGGACATTTTTAAAAGTATGCCTAACACCTTGAACATATTTGATAGACATCTATGTTACAGTTTTAGAAGGGGACCAAATCTCAAAACCATCTTTGAGAGGAATAAGCAGGAGATGGATATTAGGAAAAAAGGTACTTTTCGATGTGGAGGATGCCCGCAGTGTACATTCATAGCCAACACAGAAGAATTAATACTACCCACCATTTCAACTGCAATAAAAGGGAAACATTATTGTACTTGTTACACTAGTGGAGTAGTATACTTGGCCTACTGTATTTCATGTTGGTGTTACTATGTGGGCAAGACAGAAAGACACTTATGCCAAAGAATTTATGAACACATGTATGATCTCTATAGGAAAAAGGAAACCAATGCCCTTTTTTGCCATACACTAACTTGTAAGGAGACAAATTTTAAGTTTTGGATTTTGGAAAAGTTACCTAGAAACAATAGAGGGGGAGACTGGGAAAACCAGCTTAGTTATAGAGAACTTATTTGGCAACTAAGGCTGGATTCCAACATACCCCCTGGTTTGAATGACCACATATCACTACTACCAGCTTTAAAACTGAAAGCAAATAAAATCAAAAGAAAAATGTATAACCACAAGAGATGAGTTTTTTATTAACTTTTTCACTTTTTATTGCTTTATTAATTTTTATCATGATTTCTATGTAATTATAAATAATAATGTGTTACGACATTATTATACACTATTATACTATTATATTGTTATATGATTTCAATTTCATTACTGCAATGAAATATAATAGCAATAAACCTTACTTTTACATTTAATACTTAACATCAATAAATATTCACTTATGTTCATGTACACATGTTTTCAAGTTCTATCTGTTTTTGTTTAGTGACATAAACATTTCATTACTAGCAATTTGATTCTACTAGATCTTTTACGAATAAATTCCCGTGGGTACTTAGTGTACTTTAGGTATTTTTACCTTAATACACATACATTTTATATAACTTCTTTATACATCAGGCACATGTGTTGAATGTATTTATTAATTTTTTTACAAAAAATTTTTTTATATGGTTTTTATGTTGTTGGTTTTTTATACCATCAAAACACAAATAGAAATTTATTATATATGGAAAAATTGAATGACACAATAACCATAGTTTTTTTATTATGTACCTTTAAATCTACGTACTCTGTTCCAATGATGTAATTGAATCAACTAATTAATTAATTAATTAATTAATTAATTAATTAATTAATTAATTAATTTTTGTTATATATATGTGGGCTGTTTTAATGGCAGTGTTATTCTGATGAAGTTTCCCTGTTTTTGGAAATGAAAGCGCTTAATGGAACCACTGCTTTTTGTTAATAAACTTGGTGCTTGTTACTTTTTGGACTGAAGAGTCTGCTTGACACTATTTACTATTTACATCAACGCTTGTGGGACTGCCTTAATTGGGCTCTGTACAACGGGGAACATAGTGTTTTACAAGTTTGTTTTTTCTCCATTTTCCATTGTGTGTTTTTTTAACCTGCTATAGGTCCCCAACCGTGTTTCAAGACTCTCACTCCAGATTGCTAAGCACCCTGGAAACTATTAAGATCCCACCCAACACTCTCATACTAGACAACTTCAACTATCCCTCCATCAGCTGGGAAAACTACTTATGCAACAATGCACTGGCCCAACGCTTCCTGCAATTCATCAATTCCAGTCGCCTGGACCAGCTCATTCTTACCCCCACTAGAGGAAGCATCATCCTTGACCTTGTTATTACTAACATGGGCAACCATTGCTCTACGCCAGTAGTCAATTCCTCCCTGGTTAGGTCCGACCACAAACTAATCACCATGGAAATCCACATCTCATCCACACCCCACACCCCACACCCCCCGCAAAGGTATCCACTTCTCCAAAGCTGACTTTAGACTCCCAAAAACAGAGGTGGCTAACTTCACGCCACCCATACCAATGGAAAATAGATGCATGATTGCCAAATCATACACCAGTGCACTGTACGAACATGTACATAAATGCATGGAACTAGCTATACCCAACAGAACCAAGATGCTCTCCTCCAAAAAAAGGAAGCCAGACTGGTGGTCACCTGCGATTAATAAACTCTACAACAGAAGGAAGAAACTGTTGCAGAAAATGGTGAGGTCCCAAGACTGGAAAAACTCTCTTATTAGCCTCAACAAAAAGTTAAGATTCCTCATCAAAACCTCCAAAGCCAGCTATGAAGGCAGAATTGCAGCAGACACTAAAAACAACCACAAAACTTTCTATAGTTATATCAAGGATCTCCATGGAAATATCTAAATTTGCTCTGAGTGACTGCACAATGGTACCCCCTGTACTGAGCCAACAGATATTGCCAACGTACTGGCCAACAGATTCAGTGCCAGCTTTACACCACTCCCCCCGCAAAAGATCAATCTCAATACTGGAAGAATGTCAGGCACCCAACATTACTGCAGCACAGGTTAAAGCTGCATTGTCTAAGGCCACGAATGCAACTTTCATGGGACTCAGCAATATCCCTGGCTGTGTTCTGTATGAATTGCAAAGTGAACTGGCACCACATCTGTGTGCTCTGTTCACTCACAGCTTCACCTCAGGCTTTGTCCTTACTGAATGGTGCACTGCTACAGTCATCCCTCTCCATAAAGGAGAAGAGACTAGAAACCCTGGAAATTATCACCCCATTAGCCTGATGAGTCTGATATGTAAGAATATGGAGCCCATCATCATGGACCTAATTAACAAAGATGTAGGGAATCTCCAAACTCTAGATCTCATGCAATTTGGTTTTGTGAAAGGTAGATCATGACTGCTCAACCTATTTGACTTCTTTAACTCATTCACTCTGGAGCAGCTCAGAAAAAGCTGCCTGCTTAATTCCACCATAGGAACAATAGTGCAGCCTAAGCTCATTTTCAGAAAATCCATTTGTAATACCATACAGAAAACAAATGTTTATAACTCTTTAACTATAAGAGCTAGAGAGGACTGTATCAATTAATTCTCCCATAAGCTGAATTTCATCAGTTGGTGAACCCAGTAGCCTCAACATATCACTGACCCATTCTATTGCCTTGTCATGGGGGATACATGAATAAAGGTCTTTGACATCGACTGTGACAAACAATCCTGTATTTGAAAATTACAAGTCATTGATAGACTTAAGGAATGACCATGAATCTTTTGAAATCTGTTTTTCTAACTTTATATACTTATGGAGAATTTTATCAATCACTTTCGCACAGGTGTAAGTCATACTCCCTCTCCCATCCACCAGTGGCCTCATGGGTGGGTCTTCCAGGTTTTTATGTACCTTAGGAATCCCAAATAGTACAGGTGTTCTAATCTGTGCTTGTTGTAAGAAATTATATAAATCATTGTCTATCCTCCTCTCAATAAATAATTCTTCGTACAGTGATTTAATTCTGTTAGCCGCTAAATTCATTTCATTCAAAGACAATTTCAAATAGGTGTTACTTTCCAGTATTGCTGTCATTCTATTCTCATAATCACTACTAAACATTATAACTAGCCCCCCTCACTTGTCAGGTTTCATGACGCAAATAGGCGCCTGCTTTAAAAGATTTAATAAGTCCCTTTTTCTTCTTTCGTCAAGTTATGCTTATACCTATTTTTAGTTTCCTTCAAATTCAATAGGTCTGCTTCCATGATTTTTTCAAATAGCAATAATGAAGGGTGGAGGGGGGATTGTACACACTTGAAACAAAGAAGTCAGATCTTTCACTAAGGTTCTCACCCATCAAAAATAATAAATTCAGTTTTCTTGTAAAAAGTTTCAGGTCTATCAAAGTGTGCGCAATATTAAATGTAGTACTGGGTACAAAAGTATAACCCTTACTCAGTAAGGCCACAATTTCATTACATATAGTCAAACTGGTATAATTATATATTTTAAAGTCCACTTCTACATTTGTTATAACTGTACACTTTTGTTGGTGATAGCCAAGTGTCGTGGTAGTAACATCATTTACTACCACTTCCTCCTCTTGTTCCTCAGGTTCCTCTTGTTCTAGAAATTGGAACTCGAGGCTGGACTCCGAAAATTTTGATTCTCAGGCCTTGTTTGGTTGTTATTATATTGATTTGGTATATCCGAATTACCACAGTTTCTAAAATTATTTCCATTTGTGGTATTTTTTTGTTGGGCCAGCCTTTCGCTCCTCCTAACGTCGCTGACTGTGTTAGGAGATGATTCATGTCGAGGCGGTAAGTCAATTTGAGGTTGTTGTACATCAGGACTTGCTCCTTGCCCAGAATGAATCTCTGTATCTAGCACAATATCTTGTTCATTTGACATCATATTAGCAGGGTGGGGAGGGTGGGGGTAAGCTTTCCCTTCCCCGTAGTCTTTTAAATCTCTATTAATTTTCTTTGTTTTAGTACTATTCATCTTTGTCAAGTGGTCATCAATACTTAAAAAACATCGGTCATATTCAAACTGGTATCTGGTAAAGTTCATGTCAGCTTTAATCGAATTGTCAAGTAATTCTAGTTCATTAAGTAAAGTGTCAACCATTTCCTGGTAGTGAATACAAAACAGTTCTAATAGTTCCAGCCCATGTCTATCAAATAATGATATAAGTGCAGTATGGAAATGAGTACCTTCAATTAAACCCGAAGGAAATTGCCAGTGCCTCAGACCTGTAGGCACTATCTTTAGTCTTATGCACTCACGAAAATACACAATTTCTAATTGCAATTTACGGGTTTTAAACAGTTTATTATCAAATAAATTTAGTTTCTCGTTAATATCATTATTTACCTCTGGTTCTGTTCGAGTAGTACCATTCGGCTATGAGCTAGCAAAAGTAAAAGTCCTATGCGCCCATATTGCAAACGGTTCACGTTCGGTAGTCCTTTGGTTGCCTGCCATTACCCCTTCACGTTGGTTACTTGCCATTACCCCTTCACGACCATGTAATAGTTCCCTTGTGTTCCACTTCCATTTGTGTTGCCGTTAGTTCCAGAATTATTCATTGAACAAATCCGGCCAATACTTCCATCATTCATCCGTTTTCCTGGTGGTACTCCCGGTTGAGGAAGTCGGTTGACGTCATCCATCCGTTGAGAAAGTCGGTCGACCTTCTGTGTAAGCAGTTCTATGAGGGCTGTAAGATTCCCATCGCCCTCGTTCCTTTCTAAAGTGGATGTTGAAGCACTCTCTGTGTTCGGTTCCATCAAAAAACTGTCAGCAAAAACCAAGATACAAACCAGCGAAAAATGAGCCAAACAGCAGAAGTATGCTCCGATGCACAAGCCACTTTATTTACAATAGTCCTGAAGTGTGGAAAATACACATACACTTTTCGTTGCTAAAATTGCAGCAAACTTCCTCAGAAGACAAAGACCTATAAATCACAGTGTGTTTAAATAGTAGATATGAACCATAATAAACCAATTAACTCCTTAATTTGGTTATTAAGAACAGGCTTAGTAAACCAATTCTCGTCACTGCTAATCAAGTTGAAATTAAAAGTACAGACCGATCCTTAATAAAAACAAAATTGTGTAATACACAAAGAATCTAACATAATTAAAATAATTTAAAAGACATACATTCAAAGAGGACGTCAAAAAACAGTAACACACATTGTCCTCTATCTTTTACGGCAAACAGCCAAGGGAAACTAATCATATTTACTAATTACACATTAAAAAAGAAAGAAAAAGCGAGAAAAAACACATTGCTCCCGTATTTACATTTTAAACACACAAGTAAAACTGGCTGCAATTGTTACCATCACTTGTACCCATAGCCAGTTATACTAAGATGCCTAAAATTTACAACACTAGTGTTTGAAACACTCACATTTAGGTGCTTGTGTTATTGAATGACGGAAATCATCCATCCATTTGGATATGTATATTCAGTTATCTTACTGAAATCTGTCATCGATTTCAAAGAATAAATGTATATATATATATATATATATATATGTAAATACTCAATTTTTTAGTTAATGTATAAATAAGTAAGTAAATAAAATATGGAAAATATAATAGTCGTGAAGGTAATGGTCAAAGTATCACTATCTCTCAACTCATCACCAATACATGGTGGGTTGATTTAGGTTAGTTGATACTCAATAGTATATGTTAAATGCCTTATCAAAATATTATATAAAAATATTATATTAAAATATTATATGGTGTGACATTAAAACAAGCCAACAAATATAATATAGTACCTACACTAGTGTATTTATCGGTGGCAATAGACCAATAGTTATAAAAAACACTTTAATACAGGTTAATATATTACTATAAATAATGTATCATAGCACCAATTGGCTGTAAAAATGAATAAATTATTATTACTACCTTCAATATATATATATATATATATATATATATATATATATATATATATATATATAAATATATATATATAAAAATAAATATAAAAATAAAAATAAAAATAATATTTTCAATTAAATAGTATATATTATATATTAATTTATTTCTTAATTTTTTAAAAAATTTTTAAAAATCAGTTATTAAACCAATAATTACTGCTTCGGATTTGGGACATTTAAAAATGGGACATTATTGCCAGCACAATACTGTTGTACAAATGGGTAGATAGGCATGGGTTACCCTCTGAGTCCTGGCAAGTGCGTGTATGTGTATGTATGCAAGTATGTATATTTGTAGGATACAGCATTCTGAAGCCACATTCTCCTAATACAATACACCTTGCCACACAGTATAAGGGATAGTGATGTTGCTCCCTGTAGAAGAGTCATTACAAAACATCCCCCTACTATCCCTGTGGCATGTGCAATAGATGTATATCCCTGTAGTAGCACTCTTGAGATAAACAGGGGGTTGTATTGCAGTCCTGGTTAATATGTGATGGTGGGTATGTCAGAGTGTTATCATGGGTTTCAGTGAGTACAATATCCAATATGGGTTGTGGGTGCTTGGTATACTGTCTTTATACCATGGTACCCCCAGTACATGTCCCAAGGTCCATTGTATGGGGACCACTGTCACCATCAACCATACAGGTAACTGATTACACTATCCAGCCCAATGATGCATGTGCTGTGTGCAACTTATCTGTAACAGAATGGACATGCTGACAAGGTAGTTACACTGATAAACTCAGGTCTCTCAAATGTGTGTATGGCTATTATGTGTTTGTCAATGTGTATATGACAGTATGTCACGCTATGTACTGTTCATAAACAACCAGTACATCCCCCGTTTTCATACTGTCCAAGGCCTGGTGATGTTCTTCACTTAACAAGTAACCTGGGATACACCTCATCCTAAAAGTTGTGTGGTGTGTGCTATTAAGGCCACACACATTATTAGCAATAAGTACCTAGGTAGAGGTTCTAGGCATATTGTTGCCAACTGTCTGGTGGACCCCAGCCATAAACAAACTATACAATAGAAGGAGGAAGCTACTACATGATAGAGCAAAATCCCAAAAAGGGAAGGCATCTCTGATCAGTATTAGCAAAAAACTAAGGGCACTCATAAAATCATCAAAGGCCAGCTTCGAGAGAAAAATTGCACAGGACACTAAGGATAATCACAAGGCTTTCTTTAGTTATGTTAGGAATCTGGGTAGGAATTCCCAGATATGCTCAGAATTAGTCCAAAATGACAAAAAATACACCGATGCCACAGACATTGCCAACATCCAAGCTGACAGGTTCAGCGCAAACTCCCCCCCCCACCAAAAGGGCAAATATCTATCCCAGCAGAGTGCTGTCCCCCTGACAACTCAGATGCTCAGGTGGGAGCTGCCCTCTCCAAAGCAAAAAACTCAGCATCAATGGGACCAGACGGTGTTCCAGGCTGCGTCCTACATGAACTCCAAGAAGAGCTAAACCCAAACATAAAACTACTGTTCAATCTCAGCCTTACTACAGAATATGTACCCAAAGAGTGGCGTACATCAACAGTGGTCCCTCTCCACAAAGGTGGTGTCTCAACGGACCCTGGAAACTAGCGCCCCATAAGCCTGACTAGCTTGGTCTGCAAAGCTATGGAAAGGATCATCATGGACCTCATAAATAAAGATAATGGGGACCTACAGACACTGGATCCTACCCAGTTCGGCTTTGTTAAGGGCAGATCATGCCTCTTAAACCTGGTTGACTTCTTTGAAACAGTCACCAAGGCCATTGACGAAGGGAAGGTGGTCCACACAGCCTATCTGGACCTGGCAAAAGCCTTCGATACAATACCCCACTCGGGCATTATAGATAAGCTCACCAGCTTAAATATAAACCCCTATGTCACTAGATGGGTTGCAAACTGGCTCAAGGACAGAACCCACATGGTTAGAATTGCTGGAGCCATGTCAGACTCCAAACCAGTTACAAGTGGCATCCCACAAGGCTCAGTCCTGGGACCTCTCTTGTTTGGTATATATTTCTCGGAGGTACAGGCCAACACGGAAGGACTGTGGCTGACCAAGTTTGCAGATGGCTGCAAACTGGGTGCCATAATCGACTCTCCAGCTGACACAAGCATCCTCCAAAAGGGCCTCATAGAAACAGACAACTGGTGCCAGAGCCATGGCCTCAAGCTAAATGCCAAAAAGTGTATAGTCATCCCCTTTGGCAAAAACAAAGTGCCCACAAATTACCACATAGGTGGTAATCCATTATGTACCGAAGAAGTAATTAGGGACCTGGGGACCCAAGTTGATAGCAATCCCTCATTTGACAACCAAGTGGCCAAAGTGGTTAGAAAAACATTTTATATAGCCCACCTAATCATGAAGGGATTCACATCTAGATTAGGGGAGGTCATTGTGCCTCTTTACTCATCCCTCATCAGGCCCATACTTGAATACAATGCCCCTTTTGGGATGTACCTTACCAAACACCTGCAGCAACTGGAAAGACCCCAAAAGTACCTCACCAAGAGGATCAAAGGGCTCAAACAGATGCCATATGCTGCCTGGTTAAAGAAACTCCAGCTCTACTCAGTGGCATACCACCTGCTCAGAGGTGACCTGTGCCTGACGTATAAGGCCATGTCCAACCCGGAATTAAGGGACATGCTGCACCTCAAAAAATCCAAATCCCATTGAGCTACACGCTCGAGAGACTTGAACCTCAGCACTGAAATAAATAGTACATGCTGGAGGGACAGATTCATAACCCAGAGGTTCCCTTCACTATGGAATAAAATCCCAGTCCAAGTTAGACAGAGTCCCTCATTGATTCTCTTCAAGAGGAGTCTTGATGAGTGGATGGGGGATCATAGGTTTACCCTGGGTATCACTTCTGTGTCACTGTTAGACAGAGGCACAGTATACTAACCTCGAAAAAGGGCATGGCAAAATTAATTTAAAATGGGTGGCGAAAGCCAAACATACTCTGGCTAGGCTTATAAATGCCCTAGGGTAGATAGCCTAGTATGAACCTATGAACCTATGAACCTATGAACCTATAAGTAAGAGTGTGTGTGTATGTGAAGGGATCTACTTCAGTTTGCAGAAAATACATGTCCCAGGAGGTCATCTGTCTGAGAAATGACTGGCAAATGCTAACATTTCACAGGTATCATCTTGTGTAAATTCATTCCATCAAAACTAGTAGTAGAATTGTAAATGCCCTCTTCCCCACTGTATATCTGTACAACAATACTGGGTTGGTATATATAGCTGGATGTGTATCTTGTGAACACAGCCACCATCATTGCTGTTATTGTTAAGTGTACCCCCCCCCCCGCTTAGTCAGCTGTAATACTTTACAGTTTATGTTAACAGTTTATGTAGTTGTTAATCACACTATCTGCAGTTCTACACAATGCCACACCCTCAAAATGGTAGGGCTGTGCCACCCACACCAGCACACCTATGCTTACCAAGTTAAGGATTGCACTACTTTGGGGAAGAGGACATATACCCTGCTAGTACCATCGTAAATGACATTAAACTAGCAGACTGATTATTTCCCAATGTGATGTTCTACCCATTCTGTCTTGGTGGAATTACATAGGCTAAAATGGGTTCCTTGCAAAAGTGCATACATCCATGTGGCAGTATTCTCTGTGTATTGCACCAACACCAAAGACTTTGTGTGTGTGTGTGTGTGTGTGTGTGTGTGTGTGTGTGTGTGTGTGTGTGTGTGTGTGTGTGTGTGTGTGTGTGTGTGTGTGTGTGTGTATGTGTGTGTTATACACAAACACGCAGTGTGTACCACCCACTACACTTACCATTGTCCACTGCAGAAGGGCTGCTGACATCAGCCACCATGCACGTATACACCCCTCAGACCTATCAGGCATGTGGCACATGCAGTAACTGTTATACAGACCTGTGACTTGTGTTCAGCTGTACCCAGGATATGGCACAGTTTGGGTGTCACCACAGTGCCATACCCCTTGTAGGAAACAACAGCAGACCAACATCCTGCTGACACATAGACACCTACAACACAAATGGAATACATTATGGAGACCACAATAACTCAGTGTTACTAACAGCTATAATGCATCATGGCTGGACAGTTACACATCCTGACATGTAAGCATTAAACGTTAGTGCTGAAAACATGTCATACAGCATTACAATGATACACCATAGTACAGTCACCCTGTGCATCAGAATCATATTAGCCTGTCCCTGCATCGATGTTATGGATGAGAGGGATGTGGCACAGGTATCATCATATGCACAGGGTGTATTGTGGGTTTGCCAGAGACCTAGGCTGACCCATTTCTTTGACATCATGTGTGTGTGTTTGTGTGTGTGTGTGTGTGTGTGTTTGTGTGTGTGTGTGAGTGTGTGTGTTAGGGGGTTTCATTATTAATTAGGCTGTGCAGATGGGGTGTGTGTAGGTATGGGGTTGCCCCAGCTATGCTGATGATGTGTGTGTGTATGCATGTACACAGTTCTGCCATGTGGCTGCCCTATACAGGGGTTTGTTGGACAGCTGAAGACCATACGTGGCATGGTGTGCAGTTCACTGTCTTCAGCCAGACACATGAGAACTGTGCCTGCCAGGGGTTCCCCGGGCACTACCAGGTACAAGCCAAGATATGGTACTCTTTCCTGATGATAACATATGTCTGCTGGATCTTGGTCCCTCTTGGGACTGGCCAGGGCCACGTGCATGTGGTCTGCTATGTTGTGGTGTGGACAGCGCCCCCCCCTACAGTGTTGGTACTGCCACTACGGACGTGGCTCTGATTTGTTGCATGTCCACGTTGAACTCCATTTGTTGGTGTTGTTGGCCTACGTCCATGTGGCAGTCGCACTACTACCACCATATGTTCAAGGACAGACATTCCACAGTTGAGGATTACACCATCTCACCCAACTATCTATCCAGGACCTCTGCAAAATAATGGTGGGCACCAGCAAGATTGCGGATGTTGTCAATAACAGCAGAATGAGTAGCCCTCTGCAGCATCAGACCTGTCTGGTAGAATGTTCCATACATGCCTGTGCCTCCATGATGGCCTAAAACATGTATCTGGTGACACCAGCTGTGGCACCTCTGCCAGGGGCATGATGACCAGCAGCCCTCTACAAGTACCCCTGTACATCTACCTGTGTAGTACCTCGCTGGGCATCCGGCTATGGCTGCTGTGTCCGGACACATGTGCCATAGTCACCACACTGCCCTTTCCCATGCCACCACCTGCCAACTGTCCCTCATCTACGGCCACTGGTGATGGGGTATGTATAGGCAATGTGACTGTGTGTGGGGATGGGGTGGATAACAGTGGGATGTCAAAAGATGGCACAGTTTCAGCCCCTGACAACCTTGCCTGTGTCTCAACACGCCTATCATCATTGTCAGAGTCTGTATGGACGCTAACATCAGTTTGCATGCAGGAGGGACCCTGACCCACATCGCCACCTGTGAGGGGAAAACAAGAAATACACTTTAAGACCTGTACGCCATTGCTAAACTGTACAAATACACACACACACACACACACACACACACACACACACACACGCACACATGCACATACACGCACACACGCACACACACACACACACACTGACTCTCACACACACACACACACACACACACACACACACACACACACACACACACACACACACACACACACACACACACATTGTGTGGGTGCATAAGTGTGCACACCCTTAACATGGTGGCTTGTTACACTAACTGTTAAGTCTACTACAGCAGTCACTATTCCTGGAAGAGGTATACTAGTATAGCCCATCTGCACTTGCCAGTATTTGGTCACTCTGCCCTCCAAATGTCCCCCAACTCTGCAAGATTGCAAGGTCAAATCATGTGCACCGGCCTAGTCCCTACTAATGAATGGCAAACATACAGGTGTATACAGGCACCAGCAAGGTACAGATAGGGATGGTGGGCCTGAAGTGAAGTGAGATGTTGCTTGTGCAGCACATGTATCTTAATTGATACTGTCTGCAGGTTTTGAACTAGGTCTTGGTACACCATTACATTGTAACACATGCCTTTGGGGGACTTTTGATGTTATGCATATGCTACCTGTAGAGAGCCATGGCTGATGTTTCCTGTGGAACAACTGTCCCATCTGATTACCTCACAACAGGTGAGGTTGCACAAAGATATTACGCATAGACCACTCATTACCCATCTGTCAACATGCACGACATATGGCACTCAACATCATGCACTGCACCTATAGTCAATCCCTGTTACCAAAATTAAACATTTCTGTGATGCATGAGTTGTGTTAGTAGGTGATACCCCTTCCCCTAAAACACACTGCACCCATGTACACAGTATTGCTGTGCACCTGTTCAGCACCCTGGCATGTAATTTGCAACCATAGCTCACAGGTGTACACTCCATTGCTGAATGTGTACATGTGTGTCAGTTATGTTTTCTCTGCTACTCACAGCCCCTACGTGTTAGTCTGACACATACCTGAGATGATATGTGGACAGATGACAATAGTGAATGCCTGATGTCTGATTTGAAGATCTCATCATCAGCGGTGCATATATGACCAATAAAATACAATTACACTGCCAACCTTCAAACCTTACTGTGGCTATGTGGAGTGTACACACCTTTATTGACATAGCACCATCTTCCCTGATATGTCATGGGGCCACAATACTGCATATGTTAACATGACATGAACATGATATGTGACATATAACCTGTGCAGTCAAATGCAGTATCAAACAAATGTGTTAGTTGTGCAGATGCTCATTGAGATGCATACAATGTGTGGGTGCATATGTGTGCACACCCTTAACATGGTGGCTTGTTACACTAACTGTTAAGTCTACTACAGCAGTCACTGTTCCTGGAAGAGGTATACTAGCATGGCCCATCTGCACTTGCCAGTATTTGGTCACTCTGCCCTACAAATGTCCCCTAACTCTGCAAGATTGCAAGGTCAAATCATGTGCACAGCTCTTGGAGGTCACACAGTGCCTTCGCTATTGCTGTGGAGTCAGGGTTATGTCTGCCACAATTCATGACCTTGACTGTGTGCAGATACAACCATTCTTAGCGAGCTTTCGATGTCTGCTTTAGTTCACTGTTGTATTTCAGGATGACACCCCCTCCATATCCTCAGCCTTTTTGCAGATGCTTGACAACTATGGGCTACACATGAGTGTCATTTTGCAGTGTTCCAAATTCAGAACACCATGTGTACCGGCCTAGTCCCTACTAATGAATGGCAAACATACAGGTAAATACAGGCACCAGCAAGGTACAGATGGGGATGGTGGGCCTGAAGTGGAGTGAGGTGTTGCTTGTGCAGCATATGTATCTTAATTGATACTGTCTGCAGGTTTCGAACTTGGTCATACACCATTACATTGCAACACATGCCTTTGGGGGACTTTTGATGTTATGCATATGCTTTATGCATATGCTACCTGTAGAGAGCCATGGCTGATGTTTCCTGTGGAATAACTGTCCCATCTGATTACCCTAACCCATAGGACACACTTATGCAGAGTCCAGCTGATTGTTGACACAGGTACTGTACAGTCAGTACTTGCTAGACATTCCTGCAACTCCCTCAGTGTTGTGGCATGTTTCTAGGCAGCCTCCATGACCAGTTTGCAACATGTGTCATTATCTGTCTTGGATGGCCATCTGTTTATTTTCTACATTAATGTTGTCCCATACTTCCTTGTCACATACATGACTGTCGGCACTGTTTGCCATGGTATATGCAATGGTGAGGTAAGGCTACATGTCCCACTTCTGCATGCTACCTGTTGGGTATGGGATCCATTCCATGGCTTGTAAGATGTGTGCATGCCACAGCTGCCTCTGTTGCAGGTGAGTGGGCAAATGTGATGGACATACGTCTTGGACAGCAGACCATTTCTTGGTGTGACACTGAGGACCTGTACTTGCTGGAAGGTGCATACTCATCAAGAGTGAATGCTGTCAGTACCTCAAAATCTGCTTCCACAATATGTTATTTGGAGTGTGTACACACATATGCTTCCAGTTTTTGTTAAGGTATGTATTCCCCATATTTGCAGTACTAACATAGAATACCATAATACACATTCATTGCTCATGTTAGGATGACATTACAGGTTATATGGGTTGTGGAATGTGGTATTGAGATATGCCATTTTGTAGATCTGTAACAGTTGACATAGTAATAGTGGTGTCTATACACTGTTGTAGCACTGTATAAGGGTAATGTTTCAGACATGTTCCTACTGTAGGCTAATTGTCTCACCATTATGTTCATCTCTGTGCACACATTTTGCAGTGAGAGGTTGTTAATTATATTGCAGGACTCTTACATTGCCTTCAGATATGCCATCATGGTGACCACTGTGATGCAGTGCAGTTACCAGCAACAATAAGTGAACATGTCCAGACTACATTATGGGTAGGTGTGTTAAATGTGTGCATGGCAAATGCCATTTCCATAACATTGCCAGTGTATTGGCAAACCTGAACAAATAGCACCATACTCACCAGCTACAGGCTACTGCCCCAGAGGTCTACCAGAGAGACCTACATAGTTGTGTGTGAGATGTGATGTCAGTAGCCACACCTGTGGCATTGGTACATGGTGGGAGCAGAATTTCAATACATCAACAGTAAAAACCCACAATACTACAGATTATGCACATCTGTTCATTACTACAATGCAGCAATAGACTATATATATTTTATCTCACATATGCATGATTAAATTCTACAGATGCAGATGTATTAGCAACACTGGTCTACTTACCTCCATGCTCCTTGTCCATTATGTGGGTATCACCCACTTCCATAATGCTATCCGCTGGGTCTTGTCTTTACTAGTGGGTAGGTGCCCTGAGGCTGACAAGGAGCTCCTCAGAATGTGTCAGGGGCCTGGATGGCATGACCCCCTCCTGTGGCTAGATAGTCCCTCCTAACTACAGCAGCATGCTGAGGGGTGTGGCGGATGAAGTAAGTGCACCAATGTCAGACCTGGCTGGATGGCATGATCCCGCTGTGGCTAGATGGTCCTTCCTAACTGCAGCAGCATGCTGATGGACGTGACGG
>NC_056735.1:1539285008-1539287508 GCF_019279795.1 Protopterus annectens
TGTAGGGAAGACATCCTTCCTGTTTGTGGGCAGCAATGTTACAGACAGCAGGCAGCAATACCTCTTACAACAGGACTTGCAGACATAGGCCAACTACATATTTGTATAAGGTTCCAGACCTATGGACAGTGTGAGTATTGTTGTTATATGCATTGTATACCACAAGGTTTATAGGGTTTGTGTATACATGCTAGTTTTGCATGGACCGCAGTTTGTTTGCATAGCTCTCAACTGTGGGCCTATCCACATGATGGCCAGAGGATTGGCTGTTATGTTTTGTCTGTTCACCACACAGGTCTTCTCTCTGATATAGCAGTGGCATTCTCTCTGTTGAGTGCTATCAGTTCACGGCTACATCCATTTTTGTTTCTGACTTCATATTCCTGAGTAAGGGTATGTAGCAACCAATCCTGTAATACCAGCAACTTTCACAGTGTATAACAGCAATATTGCAAATATGGCCCTGTGTTCCACCCTCCAGGCTTTGTCCATATGTCATGCAGTAAGAGGTTTTTAAGTACTGGCCTATCATTATTTAGTGCTGGCATTCCTGCTATCAATCCAGTGATGTTGTGGACTCCCACACATATTGTGGGGTAAGGTCCATATATATGAGGGCTACAGCTGGACAAAACATGTGTGACCTTGTACAGTCCAGAGGTCAGTGTATGTAACACTGTTATTTGCCCAACATATGTTCCAGTACTAGGTAAGTCAAAAACCCCTATTAGTGCAAAAGCTACCACAGACCAGTCTAATAGTTAGTTACCACCCATTAAGTAATGAAGTTAGGAAAAATATTCAGTAGTATTGAGCGATTTGTCAGTCGGATAGAGCCTTAATGCAATTTAATTTATGAACATGTATATGATGTAAGCAAAAAATATATGAACAATGCCTTGTTTAAACACACAACAGATTGTCAGGGATTCAAAATGTTCAGAATTGCAATTTTGGGGAAAGTTTTTCAGAATCCAAGGAATGGTCCATGGCAAACAATACTGGAATGTAAATAATTGCAATGGCAAATATGCTTAAATTCACCAGGATTTACATGGATTGAATGACAATGTTTCTATTGTAAGCATTCTGAAACTTAAAGCTTTAGATTTATAGGTAAGGGTACAGATATGTATTTTACTTATAGGAGTATATTTAATAATAGATTGTGATTTACTGATTGTGATATTTCTCATTGCCATTTCATGTTTGTTCGAGTTTTAAAGTATATTTAATAATGTTGCTCTCTTATGTAGCTTTTAATGAGTTGCCTTTAAATAATACTATTTTTTCAATGTATTATGTATGTTTACTTGTGAATAATCATTTATGAAATTTGTATGTAGTTTCTAAGAGTATGTGTCTTTAAATTGGTATGCCTTATTAATTATGTAAATTATGTAGTTATATATAGAACAGATTACAGAATCACCTTTCATTGGTTCTGAAAAAGTCTACAATCGATAATGTAGTAGATGAAAGCACTTAACCATTTTATTATTGTTTTAATGTGAATGGCAGTTGAAGTTGGACTATAACAATAAATAGCAGTTTTGTTTCAGATTTGGATATCCTTTGAGCAGCGCTTGTGCTTCACTTAAATGGTAGTGACCTCTTCACTTGTTTATCAGATGTGAGAACTAACATGTTGTGAGGAGAACCATAGCCAGAGAGCTAACTAAAAGGTCTTGCTCTTCTCTATAACCAGTTTATAGAATTCTGACAGCGGATGTTAATGTAATATAAAATGAATAAATGCTATTATTTAAATGTGAATGTATATTACCAACTGAATCATTAAATCTACACTGTGCAACAGTAGGATATGCTATATATTTTTATAGGAACTCAGATTAAAAATCCCCAATGACAGAAATAGCCATACTTATCAACTGTCCAGATTTTTCCAGAATGCACAGATTTTTCCTCTTATTTTTGGTCTCTTATTTATAAAATTTACAGTTCTCTGGATTTTTGTGGCAAATCAGTGAGGACAGAATTCAGTAAATAATGACAGGCATTTGCATTTTAGACTTCATATCCCTCAGAAAATGTATGTAACACAAGACCTTTTATTCTAGCAACTTTCTAAGTTTATAAAAGAAATATTTAAAACGTGTCTGTATTTTTGGGCCTTCATTCCCTGTACTAAGAGGTTGAGATCTGTGTTGATAGTTTATATATTTACAGACAAATATGTTTCTTATTTACTTAGTATATGAAATATTTTGCAATTGAAATTGCAAATGCATACTTAAATTTAAATGTTAAATACTTATTGGAAGACCCACAGAAATGCCTTGTTAAAATGACACAAGGCCTAAAAAACATGTCATACATGAACTGACTCAAAACCCTATCATTATACTCTGTATCCTACATACTGCTAAGGGGTGACCTGTGTTTGGCATACAGGGCATCCTCCAACCAAACACTGACAGATTCACTCAATCATCTAGTCAAATAGCATCAGAAATACTCAGCCTAGGGGTCTATAGCT
>NC_056735.1:1539292508-1539297508 GCF_019279795.1 Protopterus annectens
GCCATGTTATTGTAATACATGTTGCATACATGTCAATTGCAGCACCTTAATGGCCCTCTGCAAGAGGCAACCAGATGTTTGGATGTTGCATTTAACTCTCACCCTGAGGATCACTCCTGTGGCATCAGTTGAAAGTTGGCCTGCTGGCAAATGGCAGGTGGCATGATACCACTGTACCCATGTCCCCTACTCTTTCCATCTCTACGTGGACAATATCCTGGTACACACCTATGAACACCTGCACATATGGACCCTAGTACTGACAAATGTTTCAGAGTGCATTACTGAGAATAACAGTGCCTGTGTGTTTGGAAACCTGTAGTTGATAATACCCTGAGGCCCTTCACACCCACTACACCCCCATTGCCATAGATAGATATGGCTGCTGCTGTAATGTACATTACATGTACCTTGTTGCACTCTTCACCCTATGGGCTACCTGGAGCTTGCAGTACCAGCACAACACTGTTGTACAAATGGGTAGATAGGCATGGGTTACCATCTGAGTCCTGGCAAGTGTGTGTATGTGTGCAAGTGTGTATATTTTTAGGATACAGCATTCTGAGGCCACATTCTCTTAATACAATACACCTTGCCACACAGTATAAGGGATAGTGATGTTGCTCCCTGTAGGTGAGTCATGACAAAACATCCCCCTACTATCCCTTGTGGCATGTGCAAAGTAGCACTCTTGCGATAGACAAGGGGATGTATTGCAGTCCTGGTTAATGTGTGATGGTGGATATGTCACAGTGTTATCATGGGTTTCAGTGAGTACAATATGCAATATGGGTTGTGGGTGCTGGGTATACTGTCTTTATACCATGGTACCCCCAGTACATGCCCCAAGGTCCATTGTATGGGGACCACTGCCACCATGAACCATACAGGTAACTGCTTACACTATCCAGCCCAATGATGCATGTGCTGTGTGCAACTTATCTGTAACAGAATGGACATACTGACAAGGTAGTTATCACTGATCAACCCAGGTCTCTCAGATGTGTGTATGACTGTTTTGTGTTTATCAATGTGTATATCACAGGATGTCATGCTATGTACTGTTCATAAACAACCAGTCCATCTCCCATTGCCATACTGTCCAAGGCCTGGTGATGTTCTTCACTTAACAAGTAACCTGGGACACACCTCATCCAAAAAGCTGTGTGGTGTGTGCAATTAAGGCCACACACATTATTAGCAATAAGTACCTAAGTAGAGATTCTAGTCACAGTGTTGCCAAGTAAGAGTGTGTGTGTATGTGAAGGGATCTACTTCAGTTTGCAGAAAATATATGTCCCAGGAGGTCATATGTCTGAAAATTGACTGGCAAATGCTAACATTTCACAGGTATCATCTTGTGGAAATTCATTCCATAGAAACGAGTAGTAGATTTGTAAATGCTCTCTTCCCTACTGTATAGCTGTACAGCAATACTGGGGTTGGTATATATATCTGGGTGTGTATCTTGTGAACATAGCCACCATCATTGCAGTTACTGTTAAGTGTACCCCCCCCCGCTTAGTCAGCTGTAATACTTTACAGTTTATGTAACAGTTTATGTAGTTGTTAATCACACTATCTGCAGTTCTACACCATGCCACATCCACCAAAGGGTAGGGCTGTGCCACCAACACCAGCACACCTATGCTTACCAAGTTGAGGATTGCACTACATTGGGGAAGGGGACATATACCCTGCTAGTACCATCATCAATGACATTAAACTAGCAGACTGATTATTTCCCAATGCGATTTGCCTATTCTGTCTTGGCAGAATTTCATAGGCTAAAATGGGTTCCTTGCAAAAGTGCATACATCCATGTGTACAGTATTGTCTGTGTATTGCACCAACACCAAAAACTCTGTGGTGTGTGTGTGTGTGTGTGTGTGTGTGTATGTGTGTGTGTGTGTGTGTGTGTGTGTGTGTGTGTGTGTATGTGTGTGCGTGTGTGTGTGTGTGTGTGTGTGTTATACACTAACATGCGGTGTGTACCACCCAGTACACTTACCATTGTCCACTGTAGAAGAGCTGCTGACATCAGCCACCATGCACGTATGTACCCCTAAGACCTATCAGGCATGTGGCACATGCAGTAACTGTTATACAGACCTGTGACTTGTGTTCAGCTGTACCCAGGATATGGCACAGTAAGGGTGTCACCACAGTGCCATACCCCTTGTAGGAAACAACAGCAGACCAGCATCCTGCTGACACATAGACACCTACAACACAAATAGAATACATTATGGAGACCACAATCACTCAATGTTACTAACAGCTATAATGCATCATGGCTGGACAGCTACACATCCTGACATGTAAGTATTAAACTTTAGTGCTTTAAACATGTTATACAGCATTACAATGATACACCATAGTACAGTCACCCTGTGCTTCAAAACCATATTAGCCTGTTCCTGCATCAATTTTATGGATGACAGAGATGTGGCACAGGTATCATCATATGCACAGGGTGTTTTGTGGGATTACCAGAGACCTAGGCTGAGCCATTTGTTTGACGTCATGTGTGTGTGTGTTAGGGGGTTTCATTATTAATTGGGCTGCACAGATGTGGTGTGTGTAGGTATGGGGTTGTCCTAGCTATGTTGATGAAGTGTGTGTATGTATGTACACAGATCTGCCATGTGGCTGCCCTATACAGGGGTTTATTGGACAGCTGCAGACCATACCTGGCATGGTGTGCAGCTCACTGTCTCTGGCCATGCACATGAAAACTGTACCTGCCAGGGGTTCCATGGGCACTACCAGGTGCAAGCCAAGACATGGTACTCTCCCCTGATGATGACATATGTCTGCTGGATCCTGTTCCCTCTTGGGACTGGCCAGGGGCATGTGCACATGGGCTGCTATGTTGTGATGAGGACAGCGCCCCCCCCTGCAGTGCTGGTGCTGGTACTGCCACTACGGGAGTGGCTCTGATTTGTTGCATGTCCACGTCAAACTCCACTTGTTGGTATTGTTGGCCTACATCCACATGGCAGTCACACTACTCCCACCATATGCTCAAGCACAGACATTCCACAGTCGAGGATTCCACTATCTCATCCAATCATATATCTAGGACCTCTGCAAAAAAACGGTGGGCACCAGCAAGATCACGGATGTTGTCAATAACAGCTGAATGAGTAGCCCTCTGCAGCATCAGACCTGTTTGGTATAATGTTCCATACATGCCAGTGCCTCCATGATGATCCGAAGCATGCATCTGGTGACACCAACTGTGGCACCTCTGCCAGAGGAATAATGACCAGCAGCCCACCACGAGCACCCCTGTACATCTGCCTGTGTGGTACCTCACCGGGCATTCGGCTATGGCTGCTGTGTCCAAACACATGTGCCATAGTCACCACACTACCCTTTCCCATGCCACCATCTGCCAACTGTCCCTCATCTATGGCCACTGGTGATGGGGTATGTATAGGCAATGTGACTATGTGTGGGGATGGGGTGGATAACTGGTATGTCAAACAATGACACAGCTTCAGCCCCTGACAACCCTGCCTGTGCCTCAACACACCTATCATCATTGTCAGAGTCTGTATGAACACTAACATCAGTTTGCCTGCAGGAGGGACCCTGACCCACATCGCCACCTGTGGGGGGAAAACAAGAAATACACTTTAAGACCTGTACATCATTGCTTAACTGTACAAACACACACACACACACGCACACACACACACACACACACACACACACACACACACACACACACACACACACACACACACACACACACACACACACACACACACACACACACACACACACACACACACACACACACACACATTTAAAGGTGTGGTTGCAGAAAGATAT
Organism: Protopterus annectens; assembly: GCF_019279795.1. Classification (NCBI taxonomy): domain Eukaryota; kingdom Metazoa; phylum Chordata; order Ceratodontiformes; family Protopteridae; genus Protopterus; species Protopterus annectens. Next base: position 1,539,296,352 of record NC_056735.1, read on the forward strand.
TACACACAGACCTCTCATTACCCATCTATCAACATGCATGACATATGGCACTCAACAGCATGCACTGCAGCTATAGTCAATCCTGTTACCAACATTAAACATCTCTGTCATGCATGAGTTGTGTTAGTAGGTGATACCCCTTCCTCTGAAACACATTGCACCCATGTACACAGTATTGCTGTGCACCTGTTCAGCTCCCTGGCATGTACTTTGCACCATAGCTCACAGGTGTACACTCCATTGCTGAATGTGTATATGTGTGTCAGTTATGTTTTCTCTGCTGCTTACAGCCCCTATGTGTTTGTCTGACACATACCTGAGATGATATGTCGACAGATGCCAATAGTAAATGCCTGATGTCTGATTTGCAGATCTCATCATCAGCAGTGCATGTATGACCAATAAAATACAATCGCATTGCCAACCTTCAAACCTTACTGTGGCTAAGTGGAGTGCACACACCTTTATTGTCATGGCACCTTCTTCCCTGATATGTCATGGGGCCACAATACTGCATATGTTAACATTACATGAACCTGATATGTGACATATAACCTGTGCAGTCAAATGCAGTATCAAACAAATGTGTTAGTTGTGTAGATGCTGATTGAGATGCATACAATGTGTGGGTGCATAAGTGTGCACACCCTTAACATGGTGGCTTGTTGCACCAACTGTTAAGTGTACTACAGCAGTCACTATTCCTGGAAAAGGTATACTAGCATGGCCCATCTGCACTTGCCAGTATTTGGTCACTCTGCCCTACAAATGTCTCCTAACTCTGCAAGATTGCAAGGTAAACTCATGTGCACAGCCCTTGGAGGTCACACAGTGCTTTCGCTATTGCTGTGGAGTCAGGGTTATGTCTGCCACAATTCATGACCTTGACTGTGTGCAGATACAGCCATTCTTATTGAGCTTTGGATGTCTACTTTAGTTCACTGTTGTGTTCCAGGATGACACCCCCTCCACATCCTCAGCCTTTATGCAGATGCTTGACAACTATAGGCTACACATGAGTGTCATTTTGCAGTGTCCCAAATTCAGAACACCATGCCTTGTCCATACTAATGAATGGCAAACATACAGGTGTACACAGGCACCAGCAAGGTACAGATGGGGATGGTGGGCCTGAAGTGGAGTGAGGTGTTACATGT